>NW_010234452.1:0-35890 GCF_000690775.1 Eurypyga helias
AGGCAGTGCTCAATGGGTTTGAAGTGTGGTTCACAAGAACAAACAACATCTCTTATTCCACCTGTTAAAGTAGACAAACATTACTCACTGGCACAATAAATCTCAATTTCAGGCCCTTGGCAACAAGCCAAATTCCTAATCAGTGCTGTAAATCCCACAGGAGTTTGACAATTGTTTTTATGTTGAACACCATAAACTTTAAATACCAATGGAAATCTTTTTGTGCCAGGGCTCTTTAAAATTTGAATTAACTCAGAACTAAAATTATATGAGAAATAAAAATATTGTGACTGTAATGGTTTTTAACATCAATTAAGTATATATTTTCATTTTTCTTATATGTCATACTTATAAATCCTTATACAATATTATAAACTCCAGATTTTTAATCAATACCCATCATACCTACACTGATACACATTTTAGGAAACAACTCAGATCTCTCTTCAATGGATACACTCCACGTCTATTATAACAGTTTTTTGGTTTTATCACCTTTGACTGGATAGACATAACCTCTGAATTTACAAGTGACACATTCACAGATGCAACAGAAAACTGTCAGAAAGGAAATGATATGGCTGAAATGAAATTGATAGAAATACCACTAAACACTAGTGTTTATCAATGAAAACACAATGACCAATCCTGTGGTACTTATTGCTGCTTTTAAATTTTGCATTGGTTTGACAGCTAGCAACAATCAAGAGCAACAGGAAAGGAGACATTATGCAACTGACTTCTGTTATATTTTTACTGTCCTGAAAGTGGTGTATAAAGCAATGTAGTATTCACTACCTTTATCCCTGAAGATCTAGTGCACATGAAGGCTTTACCAACTCTGGTTTTGCAGTTTAACCCAAGAACAGAAGACATGTAAGTAGCACCTCGAAAAGGTTTGTTTTCTTGAAAGATGATTGCTTAATTTGACAGCTACAGTCTAAGCACTCAATCAGTTGGATCAAAGCCACATGTTGTTTTGCAGACAGAAGACAGAATGAAAGTTTTTCCTGTGAAGATAGCTCTCATATTGCAGAAATGAGAACTGAGGAGAAAAGAGAAAAACCAGGCTAGCAGCTTTTAACCATAATTCCTTGAGGCATAGCATACACAAAGAATCACACAGGGGGTAAGTACATGTAGGGTCATTCAACAGCTGAGGAATCTTCTGTCTTCGTAGTCCCCATAAATGATATGCTCACATTTTTGCCCCTGTTACAGTCAGTGCATGGATAGCGTAGACTGAGTACATTGCTGTCTTTCCCTCAAACGCAGAATCCACATCTCTGATTTCCAAACAGAAATCACCAAAGAACAGAAAACTGCCAGAAAGTGAATCCAAACATGCCTAAAAAAATTCCATGTGGCTTAGATTAGAAAGGTTGACACTTTAGGTAGATTACATCTCCCCTAAGTTCTAACGTATCTAATATCTATATTTGATATGTCATGCATATCAGAGATGGCTTGCGTATCCAGAAGGACAGGTTACAGGTTCAAGGTCCAAATCCAAGGTTCAAATCCAAGTTCACAGGTCAATATGAATAAGACATTAAAACACTCATTAGAAGAGTTACTGACGACATATATGTAGAGACATTCTAGGTACAGCTTGGACCTTAAAAAGTAGAAAGTCTTTCCTAGAATTATTAGGAAGGATAACTGAAAAGAAAGCCCAAATATGAAACAGATTAATTTATAGCAGGCAAAGAATGCCTCTGAGTTGGCAAGCTGGAGTTTTAGAGAGGAAAAAGAATAAAGACATTTTTCCAGACCACCTATGTATGCAGAACCCCATCAGAAAACTTAAAAATAATGTAACAGATCCACCGTATACGGTATTTTCACTAGTCACTCAAGAAAATCAACCAGATACATTTAAAGAAGATACCTGAATGCAACCTAGAGATGTCATCTAACTCAGCTTCTTACTCTCATCATGTTGAAACTTGATTTTTAAAATCTTGTGGTTTTATTTGTAATTTTCTCTCCAGATAAAACATTCAAGAAACACAGATCTGAAAGCAGCAGATCTTAATTTTATGGCCTCACCTGTTGTGCTTGTAATTTAAAGTTCTTAAAACTGTTACAACAAATAGATATTGTGGCAGAGCCAAACCATATGAGAATATTTATTTGAAATTTCTGTCCAGACTTCTCAGTGTGTTTATTCAAGTGTTTTAATTTGGAGCAGAAGAACAGATATACTGGAGCAAAGATCCATCTAGTCAGACTCCATCTGGGGGTCTTCTTCAAGAGTGCTGTAAATGAACACCTACACTTGCAGCTTGAATATAGCTGCACTTACATTCAATGTTAGGGCAACTGACACCAGGACCTAACCTAGTGTTACATTAACAGTTGGACTCAATGATCTTAAGAGTATTTCCATTTCCATCCTAAATGACTCTATGATTCTATGGCTTCCTGAGCCAGTCACGATTTCTACATACTTGGTAACATAGTCAAGGGTTGACTCTGGTGGTCTCCCTCACCACAAAATGGTCATCTCATCTCTGCATACATCCCAATATGACAGAGTAATTGATCTTCCTGCCCTCACTGATGTATCATGACACAGACAGTCTTGCCATCCTGGTCTGCCTATTAGGACATCTTAGGATCTATTCTTCCTATACAGGCCTGAAATTTCAGCCTGTGCAGGACTCCTTATTACTTGCTGAGGTTTATTAATTTGTCTCTTTCCTAAGCTGAATTTAACAAAAAGGATACCACCACCGACAGCAAGGTTTAGCCTATGATTTTGTAACCTTGTACTGGAGTGTGTCACTGATTACTCTTCTTCCACCAAATCTGTGATAAGCCCAACACATCACACCAGGCAGCATTCACCCAGTGATGACCATTCCATGTTCCCATCTTATTCCTTAGTATTTGTGCAAATGTATCACTAGTTCAGTTCTTGACAGCCTAACTTCTATTTCTTACCTGGTTATTTCTATCTTCTGAAATATCTGTGAGAATACAGAATTTCTGCAGCTTGATCTTTCATAGAAGTGTCATCCAAAACCCAATCTTAAGTTTTAAAACCTTAGCTCCCTTATGACTCAGGTTATGTTCAACTCTACTGGACAGATGTTCCTGGAATCTCCTGGGCAGTTTCCCTAAGGTATAATTTTTTTTGCATGTATTACCCCTTTCAGCACCTGCATCTCTGCTGTCAGCTTTTAGTAAGTATTATTTACGTGCTCAAAAAAAGCAAAATTCTCATCTATATTTAACATGACATTTTTATATGCAAATAAAACCAGCAGTTCCTGATGTCTTTCTGATGTGTGGAATATACTTGACCAAAATAGATGTGAAACAATCTTAAATCTATCTTCTTGCTTCTATATTGACATTCAGAAATCTCTTTCATTTAAGTCTGATATTGATAAAAGAAACCTGAAGGAATAAGCTACCACAAATAAATGCAAACTCCTGTAATGGCTCTAATATGTTTGACTTTGCCTTCTCAGACAAAAATAAGAATCCGTGTAAGTATACAAAAATCCTCAGTCAGCAAGATAATAAAAAACAAATTAAATACCCTCATCTAAAATAATATAATCCAGTTCATAGTTTTCTGCCTCCAGAGCTAATGAAGAAATAAAAATGTGACATGAGGTAGTTATAATCCTTATACCACTACCGGAAGACAGGTCACCACCACAGCAAGACCACACCACAGCTGTGAGGATAGACATGATGGAGAATATGATTTTATGGAAAGCCCATCACATTTTCCACACAAATGAACTGACAAAAACTCTAAGCGTAAAAAACAATATATAACAAACATATAAACCATGGTCCTGCCCCAAAAAGGAGTGGGATGTATGTGCCCTTTCTTGATACAACCTAGGTCACAAAGTCTCTGCCTTCAAGTGCTAATGGAACACCCACCAACTTTGTGAATCTACATATGTGCACCCGTTGTAAAAAACAGGCAACATAGCCTGACCATTTCTTCCTCTGCTATAACCTTGATTTGATCCCCCATTGGTAAAATCATGCCATACATTAACAATGCATGTTTATATGAGTATCTATGCCTGAGTTCATACCCATGCACATGTATAAGGTTTATTTTTAATTTCTTCAAACTTCGGATGTTGGTTATGTGCTGGTTGTGTTTCAGATAAAGAACACCTCAGAGCCTTTCTTACCGAATCCACAAAGGTTCAGAAAGCTGCATTTAAACAAGAGTGCTGTGTTAGCATTGCCATATCCTTATAAATACATATCAATTAACATACAAAAACACAAAACACAATATAAAGTGCAGCTGGTTTCCCTCAGGATATTATGCTGTGGGAATTAAAAATTTCTTACTTCACTGGTTCATGTACATAAAAGCAGTATAACAATTACATCTTTCCATTGTTAGAACAACACAACCTAAACCTATACTATTTGTTCAGAATTTACAGTATCTAAACAGCCTCTAAGTATTCATATCTAAGATTTCTTTCGAGAGTTCATCCTCAGTCAGTGCCTCTTTGCCTTCTAATATAAAGTTGAAGAATGTCCATGTTCCTGGTTGAAGCCCTGCTCCCACAAGAATCAAAAGGAAAGTCACCAGCAACCACAAAAAGCTGGAATTAATCGCTAGGGATTTGTGGTTTATACCACCAACAAAGATAACCACTTCTGCTTTAGGTATTAATATCAACTGCTACATCTGTTTTGTAGTCACAAAAAGGAGACTCACAAAGCATTATCTTTGCTTAAAAATCTTGAGAAGATTGTAATTTGGAATAGGGATGCCATAAAAATATTTTCAACTGTAAGACCAATTAAAGCCTTCAGAACAGAGTCTCCTTTCTGACCAGGTTTAAACTGGATAATTCTATTGGTTTACATAATTTAACTCAAAATTTCCATTGTTTTGACTGATATCATAGTTAGTTACATCTAATTTGCAAATGATCCTTCAACCAAAAAATCTGACCATTCAGTTAATTCTCAAGATGGTCACCTCAGCTCTCCATAAAAGGACATAAGAAAAGGTATGCACCTCAGAATAGAATCTGTAAAAGCAGCATACTGAGTAGAGAGCTGTTTGCCAACAGAGACATGATAAAATCAAGGATATGCCTTAACTTCTGTCCTTTCCCAGGATTCAGTGCCTTGCCATGGGACTAGGCAGTGGGAAGCTCACTTAACTCAGGATTCATAGTTCAAACACATTCCTAAAATATTTGTTTATGGCCTGTGTTGCTGTAACTATTGGCTAACTACTGTGATCCATGGGGGAGAATTTTTAACTTCTGAATGTTTTATTCAATATATACTTCACATAATTCAAACAGCAAGTTCTTTGAGAAAAGGACTACCATGTTTTTGGGTACTATTAAAGAACTGATACTGCATAAGAGAAACTGGTGCTACGAAGAGAACCTCCAGTATATGTTATGGTACGTAGCTGCAATTATGTGCACAGCAGTTGTTTCGGTGTCACTCATTTCCAGATGAACCAAATTATAACCTCCACTGACATTTCCCCACAAAGAGGGTTCAGAGAATGGAATAAAAATAATGTTCTAGATCAAGAAATGTTGCTGTGTTTCATATATTATCAAGATCCGTTCTGTACCTGAAAGGTTTTCTGTCCCTATATCTTCAATTAGAAGTCTGTTCCAGGTCTCCAACTCATTTGATTATTGGGCAGGAAATTAGGAAAGCGTTTTTAAGTTTTTCCACAATTGCTGTTTCTAAGGAATTCTTTTTGGAAGTTTCATGGCTGGATTAAGAATTCTACTAAGAATTCCACATATTCCACATTCTACGATATGTCACAGTTCCATACAATTTTCCTTTCCTTGTAGTTCTGTAGGTCAAGTTCTGTGCAGCAGACACAAATCTGCACAAATTAGAGGACAGCTGCTAATCTGGTTGCTCAATTTTTTCAGCCACATATCTACATGTATTCTTACATATTCCACTTTAAATGAGAGGCACTGTAATAAAGGGTTTGTCATAATTACAGTATACTGAAGCCAATCTTGAAACATTCATATTACTGTCAGGTTGCCCAGAGAGACTGTTGAGACTCCATCCTTGGAGATAAAGCTGTCTGGACACAGTCCTGACCAACCTGCTGTATGTGGTCCAGATTGAGCAGAGGCTTGGACTACATGGACTCCAGATGTCTCTTCCAACCTCAGCCATTCTGTGATTCTGTGACATCAGAACGATGGAGCAGGGATCTGAAGATACTGCATGATTAACAACAACATAGAGTGCAAGGAAGTAGACTACATTATTGATCTCAGTCATTATGATAGGAGAAAGAAAGACGCTAAGGTTAGTTAAAATCTTGGGTACTTTAATGAAAAATCAAATTAAATAAAAGAATGAAAATATATAATGTCTAGCAAACTATTTTTAATGTAGAAAACACTTTCATTATATTCTTACAATAGCAATTTTTGAAAGTCTGCAAAATACACTTAGAACTCACAAGGCTGGACAAATGATCAGGAGTGGTTTCCAGATCATTCTCTTTAATGATGGGTTTGAAACAACTTAAACGTAATCTCAGACATTCTTCAAAAGACTGCCTGAGTCTTGGAGGCTGCTAATGTTTGCATGACATCATTTTCATTACTATCCTGTCTCTTCATTCAGTAATGAGAAAAACTGAGGGAAATGTGAAAAGGACTTTTTACTAGTGTCCTACTCAGATGTATAATTACAAATTCCACTTCAAAATCTGGACATTAGCTTACAGCAAAATACATTAAAACCCCAAAATTCTTTCATGCAAACCCAGCCACACAAGCATAATCAGGCAATCCCCTTCAAAGAAGCTGTTTTATAGTCCTCTAATTATCCTTGATACACCAGATTAATGTTTTTTTCTTCCTAAAACTGAACCCTGCATCTGAACTCAACAGGCTCACATTTCTTCTTTTATTATTCCACATACAAGTGCCTGAACATGCTTACTTAATGTATATTGCTTTTTTCCTTCTTTTCCCCCTCTCAAAACCCTGGCATTCTTATATAACTTCCATATTTAAAATAGTCACTTCCTCATGAAATAATGTATCACAAGAGCAAGACAACCAGCAAAAGAATAAACTTTCTGTGTGAAGGAATTTCTATGACATCTGGCATTCAACATTTTCAAAACAAAATACAAAAGTAAACAAAAATTTTCAATATGATTCATCTTGGGCAGTGTTGTTTCTATACCCACAGAGTATTTACAAAATTTCTCCTACTGGCATAAAATGTGTGTGTTACAAAAGCTACAAGAAAGAGCAACATTTATTTTTTAAAAGTAGGTGTTAACTACGGATCACATAGGTACAAAGGAGCATAATGAAGTCATTTGTGCCTGGCAGATCTATACCCAATTGAAAGCAACTGCAAGTGGATGTATTTCTTCAGGGTACCTATATACAGAGTTCCTACTGTCACCATAGTTTTAAAGATTTTAAAAGACACAAAGAACTCTTATCCATAAAAAACCCAACATTCTCTCAGATTAGTTGTTTAAATAAAAGGGGTATAAAAGCAGAGATACTACTAAAACATGTCACAGGTACCAGAGTGATGGAAGGTGTCCTAAATTTTGTTGAGTTTTAGTTTAGCTCTGGGTTAACAATTTTTATAAATAAAATAAACAGTGAATAGCTAGTATTCTTCTTATATGACCATACCAGAAAGTTTGCTGAGATGTAGTAAGACTATTTAAATACATAATTTATACTAAAAATAACACTAAAGTAATTTTTAAAGAACATTAAATCAACAGAAATGCTACACAGCTTCAGTTCTGCCATGGTGCTACTAAATATAGTATAATATTTTTATAGAAGTTAAATTTACTAAAGCCTCTTAATATTTCCTAATGACTTTTAGGCACACTAAGTAATAGACATGTATTCCAAAATGTATTAAAGTGAAAGTACAGTGATTAAATTAAAATTTTTAAAAATCCAGATGTCTTTTCCTATGGCCTAAAATGCTAGAAGAGGAGGAAATAGATATTTGTATCTTCCATACATATATGTATGCAACAAAGTTTAACCTGAGATTAAAATGTAACTTTATACATGAACTGCAGAATTGTTCCTTCCTGATCGAAACCATGGAAATGTAATTTCATAAAAAAATGATTACACTAATATTACATTATCACTTTCCCAAAGAAAGAAACAGAAGGCCCAGGGAGATTTCGCTGTGTCAAAAATGCTTCTGGAAGCAACTACAGATTGTAATTCTTAAGATGAACCTTGAAGAAAAGGAGAAGCCAAATGTATTTTCCGTGTATAATGAAGTACAGTTGTTGGCAGTCAAAAAACATAAAACATAATGAGACTTCACCACGTGAAAAAAGTAACTTACCACTACTTAGTGACACATTGCAACAGTTTGTACATGAAAGTGTGCAGGTAGCTCATTATCAGCAATGTGAATGTGCCTTGATAATCTCCACAGACATTGTCAGTCTCCACAGTTATTTTCACTTGGAATCGAACACACTAAAAGGCACAGATGAGCCCTAAATCTGAGTGCTTTCCTGTCTTTAAAAAGGGCAAGCCCACTTGTCCAAGACTGGAAGATATTTTTTTACAGTGCAGGCAGCTAAAAGACACTATGGCAGGATCAACCATATGCATGAATTTTCCATTCATGATCACTACATTATGTATAACCATCTTGAGGAGAGGGAATATTCATTTGCATTTGCCATTCCTAAAATTCTAAAATTTTCCAAATGGACTTATATTTTGAGATGATCATTGTTGACATTAGTATTTACAATAAGCATTCTGACATGCAAAGTTGTAATGGCAAAACAGAGCAACATATCTCAAAAGAAAAAAATGGACACATGAATGCAGATCATTCTTGTTAAGTGGAATTTCTCAAAGAGTACAAAGTCAACAAAGGCTGGCTCTGGCTTTTTTGATTGAGTGCAAAGCACTCATTTGGCTGAAAAACTCTATAGACTTAGATTAAAGCTCAAATTAATGATTCACAAGTAATTTAAAAATTATTCACACCAGGGTGCGCTGATTCATCTTGCTCACTGGCATTTTCTACGCGTCTTTTATCCTGTAAAAGCACAGGCCGTGGTGCCTCCCTGGCAATCACTGGTATGCTAACAGGACAAGACAGCTTACCAGTCTGCGTGCTGAACTGCCCACAGGACCTGGTCTGTCATGTAGTAGGCACATCCTCTCTCCTGTATTCCTCTGGTGAAACAACGATCCCAGCAAATGCATTCTCTGGGACCACACATGGCGCTCTTTCTGAACAGCAAAAAAAAGCAGTTCCATTCTCCAGAACCACCCTCACGTAACCTTGCCTGTCATGAGCATCTTCAAGCCTGAGCTAAGTAGCTAGGTTAGGAAATAGGTCTAAATCCCTGGTTTATTTCCACTGTGCATACTCAGACTGCTTTCAGTTTTCATCAGGAAAAACAAACCATCATGAACAAGTGCAAAACCAGCCTCTTAGTGCCTTCTTTATCAAATCTGCAAACAGGGATAGGAAGACTTTCTGACCACCTAAGTTTGCTGTGAAGACAGGCACAATGGAAAAACCAGTATACCACTCAAGATGCTATAACAAGAAGGAGGGAGAATTTATAAGTGTTATATAGGTCAGGATATTTGTTAAGTGTTGTTTCTCTTGAACTTATAAATATATTCCTAGGTACAAAATATGATATAGGATAGAATATGAAGACAGTCTTTATTTTTGTGTTTCCATGAAATTTAATATAAAAAAAAATATTAAGGTGATTGCCATCTTGTGCAGATTCACCTTTAAATCTTTTAAATCCATACTGTAAGTCTTACTGATACCTAGATATAAATATCTCTTCAACAGTCTCCTATTCCTGTGCAAAATATGAGATGAAGGTGTACATATTTTTTTCTTTGTAACCTTGCGCCCTTACTAGGAGTAGGTCATCACATGTGGGATACTTTTAATTTCTTCCACCACAAAAGAAAGCAGGAATAGAAGAAAAGAATCAACTGTTTATCTGATTTTGCTTTTCACTTTACATTTTAACTTTCTTAAATTAGGAAGCTTAATGTTTCTTTTGTTTAAATGAACCCGTCAAAGGTGCAATTTCCAGATTGCTCACACTGTAATTTGACTATGAAACAGTAGGGTCTACATGTGGAATTACTTATTTCATAACATGAAGATTATTTATAAACAAATTATTTAATGTTGTTTGCTGCCATTTGGTAATTGAGGGTGATATTTTAAGTTCCTACAAATGATACACTTTGCCAACCTGATACTTTTTGGACAGCATATATCACAATGGAAAATTGCAATAAACATTATCTGAAGTCATGCACTTTGAAGAGGGATTATGTGTATGAGGAAGAGGGAAGAGGGGCATGATGACAGCACATACTATATACTGAGTTTATAAACTGCCCAGAAATAAAACTCTCAGAACAGAGATTGCTATTCAGTTGACACATTCCTCAGATGTGACTTCAGTGCACTCAGTGCTAGAGATCCTAGTACTCAGCACATGAAGAACTGAGTGACTTGCCAGACTATTAGGAACAAATAGCTTTCACTAGCCAGATACTGGATCAACAATCATAAAGAATGGTCTGTACCAATTTCCATGGCCAAAGCCCACGGACTTCAAATACAAGCATTTACAGAAGCATCACTAAGACAATGACTCATACATCAAATTTATTATTTTACAAGTGAAAAACAAATATTTTTTGTAGCACATATTTAATTTCTACCAGAGAATTTTTCTGGTATACTATAGCTGGGAAAATCTATTATTTAATACAAAAAGCTAAAAACTTAACATAAGTAATCGCTCTGAAGTAAAAAAAAGTTGTATAAATGATCAATTGTTTCTCTATACACATTATTAATTCTTTGTGATTTTCTACAGGTTTTTGTTCTTTTCATACCAAGATGTTACAGACTCACTGAAATATATTTTTTCTACTCTAATGCAATTTCTGTTAATAAATTGTTTATCCTATAGTAATGAGGGAAATACAGTACTATTTATGTGAATATCATGTAAAATATTTTTTTTATAAAAATGCAAAATAAAAATTAAAAATTCATTATTTTATTTATGTTATATATCAATTCATTGGCAAGTATGTAGATTCCTACATAAGCTTTTGATAATAATCATATAAAATATGAAAGTCCCTAAATATTGACCATATTAAGCATTCTTTATAGCTAGCATGTGACATGCTGAACACACAACATTAATAACATTTCAGTTTTCAGAGCACTGAGCATTCACCGATTTCTGTTAACTTTTCAAAACTGTTAGTATGGGGAAATATTCTGCAGGAAAAAATGCAATGCCACATTGCAATTTGGAACAAAAAAAAATTGCTAAAATAATGTACCCTCACAAAATACTCAGAACGCTAACAGACAACTAACCAGAGTTAGTTTCCTGGAATTTCTTAGCTCACAAAAGAAAAATAGAAGAGAAATTAGATTAATAGCTTTCTTAAAATGTGTTTTTCCTAAGTGCACGATTTGTACAGCCAAATGAGAAGTTTAAATGTAGCATGTCAAGTAACAAGCTCATTCAGTGTGCTGTACCTCAAATATACATTTGCATTAGGCAACTCAGGGGAGGGGGGAAGGGGGGCGCGGGTGTGCAGTTAGAATGTACTCATTAAATTTAAACCCAAGTTTTAAAACAAGTCTAAGTCTTCTAAGGAGAAGTCCACTATTTATATTATAATAGAAACAAAAACAAAGAACCTCAAGGCATGAAATTTAGAGCATGCCTATGCTGTGAAATGAACCATGGTGCTGTTCTCCTTTAGTGAACAGAGAATCAAGGCAATGTGTTCATACGGTTTAGTATGGCACTGTGCAGTCTTACTTGTGTGAGTTCACAGGCAACGTGGCCATGTTAGTTTGGTACCACCTTCCAGTGGGTTAGTAAAGCTGACAAGAGTTATTAGCTCATCTACAATGCTGTAAAAAAAACAAACAGTCCAAGGACACAGATTGGCTTGCCAGTACTCCAATGACGAGTTTAATGCTGGTGTGAATAAGGCAAGGCTTGAGTCTTCATGCACACCTATGTAAATACATCCTTACTGCTATCAGAACAAAATAAGATACAGTACTTCGTTTAAATAAGCCTGAATCTATGTATTTTTACAGGACAGGCAATGGTTACTAAAAGGTCATTTTCATTAAAATATGAAGATACTAGGCTACAGACACAAACGTTCACACAAGTTAATAT
Organism: Eurypyga helias; assembly: GCF_000690775.1. Lineage (NCBI taxonomy): Eukaryota > Metazoa > Chordata > Aves > Eurypygiformes > Eurypygidae > Eurypyga > Eurypyga helias. The sequence continues at coordinate 12,257 of NW_010234452.1, forward strand.
CCCTTTCTGTGATACGGTCTCTAGAGGGAGAAAATGTCAAATGCTCAAAGAAGCTAAGGATATCAGCATGTGAAAAAAATAAATATTCTTCCCAAAACTACTGAGCATAAATTGATGCTAATTGTATTTTTATACAGTTCACAGAATTCCTCATGTTAAAGGGGGAGGAAGTCTTCCAGGAATTGATCTGATTCCATTCAACTTTAGAACGCCAGTCCACTTCGTTACATATTTGCAGGTTCCTTTCTGTTATTAATTATGTGCCAAGCAAACTTGGTTTAACTCTCAGAGTCATACAATATTCCTGCAGTCCGGAGCAGGTTTATAGAGGTTGTGTGGAAGCTTCATTCCAAGCCATTAGGCAAGTCTGTCACCAAAGTTAAAGACTGCACTGGTAAGCAGAATAGGTCCTGAAATCAAGAGTTATCGCTACCATGCCTGTGAAGTAATTTCCTTGGAAACACACTGCCTCATTTTCTTCTGTATTTGCAATGCTAGAGGAGAACAGTTTGAAAAAGCAGAAACAAAAGGACAGGTATTAGAGACTCAGATAAAGACAAAAGATGGATCCAACAGCAACCACTAGACTGGTCCTGGAGCAGATAAAGCTGGCATCTTCCTATAGGTGGTCCTATTGGCAGAAGAGCTGGCAACACGGGGAAACGGGGGAAAGGTTGATTACGGGGCCAAACCCTGGCGGGCAGCAGAAGCCCTCGGCATCAAGCCAATAGCACAGCCTGAGGCCACTGCAGACACTGGCTGTTTCAGGAGAAGCAGAGCTCTGCACTTTTTCTTTATACTCGCCTGAATGGTTCACATGCAACATACAGAAGCACCACTTTTTGATTCACGTTACTATGAGCTTCCTGAGTCTCTTCTGTAGTGTGCCAGCCACACAGAAGGTGAGAATGCCCTTCTTTACAAAGCCTGGACCAACAAAAATCCTTGAAATCGAGAACCAAATTCTCTACTGAAAACACCCAAATTTTCCTCAGTAACTAAACAGAAATCCAAAAGTGAACATCCCTGGGTTCTTGATGAGACAAACAGAGAAGATATCAGAGTTTTTCCTGATACTTCTGCCTAATCAGGGTTTGATTGCCCAAACACTTAGCTATATGTGTTCTTCCTTTAAAAACAAAGAGTGGAACTGGAACCCCAGAATGGAGGCACAGGTGAAACTCAATCAGTTCATCTAGGAGATGATAGACAGGCCAATAAAGAAAGAAAATTACAAAATTAACAACAAAATGTCAACACAGGCAACATAAACCAAAACTCAGTAACTAATGTAGAAGATGAACATGCAGAATATAACTAAAGGACGACCGCAGAAGAGGTTTACCTCCACTGGCTATTTAAGAAGAGAGGTGGTATATGCTCTAAGCACTTCAAATAATAAACAGTGGAAGATCAGGAACACGTCCTGTGGTGTTGCAGAGGGTCTGAAAGTCTGAGGTTTTGTTTATTGCCAAGGTTTGCAGGTCAGGTTTTAATTCTATCCTTAATCATCTATTTTGGTCAAGACATCTAATTTGGTCAAGTTAATCAGCAGGTGCCTAGGTGTGCATGAAAACTTACGGAAATAAGTTTTCTACACTGCAGCTGTGTAGAGTACTTACACAGAAAATAATGACAAGAATCTTTCTTCAATATTTTAATGTTTTCTTGAATTATTAAAAAAAAAAAAAAAAAACACAACCAAACACCACTACTACATGTTCATCTTTTCACAAAGAATTGTTATTTTGTGTATTTGGGTTCCCCATTCATTAGGTTATATCATATCATGACTGTGGCTCTAGATACTACTCTAGTAGGCTTTGTTACTGTCTATTATGTTTTCACGACAGCCTCTGGACACATTATTCCTCCAAAGGAAACAGACGGCTGTTTCCAGTAATGTGCATCAGAGCAAGGTCTGTAGTTATGATGCCGTACTGTGAGCACACAAAACATGAAAGCACCCTCACTTACATTTTGAAATCACTGTAAAATTAAGTACAACTACAATGATTAACCTTTGAACAAAGATCTGTATTTAGAAAGAAATGCTGTCTCCAAATATCAAGATTTTTCACCATACATATTGTATAATGTCCTATTTAGGCCAATCAAACCACCAACTCTTGGCCTGAAAGGCAGACTCCACAGCCAAATAAAATAGCACACTGGATCTGTTATAAACATTTGATGAATATTTGTCAAACCCAGAGTTTTCAACCCTGTGAGTATATTTTTATTCTAAATGAATCTAAATGATTCTAAATGTTTAGAATATTTACTAAAACAATTTCCTACACAGAACTCTGGAATTTAAAACTATATTTTTCAACTTGTAAGTCTGGAAAATTAGATCTACTCACAAAAGTTTGTTTAACTTTACTACTACTATTAGTCCATCCTCATGCAGAGTAATCCAGATAATCCTTTGCATTTTACATGTAAACAATAACATGAGAATCCACTGTTCCATATCAGAAACTTTCACCCATATGTTCATTAGAGCAAAATTCAATTTGTGTTTAATTATTCTAATTCTCAATGAAAAGTATTTCATTTCTAATGTCACTTTTCCTAATAGAAGTGGTTTTTTATATATTATTTTAACCTCATACTTACTTGTTTTAGTATTTTTTCTTTACCCTTTCATGTTTTGATAACTTTTTACCTTATAAAAATAAATATCAGTTCTACCATTAAATCTTTGCATTAAAATTGCATGTGAATACAAAATTGTTGTTTGTTTCTTTCTTTCTTTCCAGATTCTGTTCTACTTCTGTTTCTTTTTTGTTATATTTGGTGACTTTAATTATATACAATTATTTTATATAATGTTTTAGTACTATGATGTGCTAAATTCCTAATAATTTTCTTGAAGAATAATTTTAAGTGAAATCACTATCAAAGGTGTTTCTATGTATTCCAAAGACAACCTGTGATCTAGATATATTTTTCTCTGTATTTTGTCTAATTAAAATTCCTCCTTTTGCTCACAGACAAAAAAGAAATGGGAAAAGTTCTTATTACATATTTACTTAGTAGATGTGTTTCCTTCAGGAACAAAAGATTTTGCAAATGGAAACAAACTTTTTTTCTTTTTTTTTTTTAATGCCAGTACAAAGTCAAAAGCATTAAACTGTTAGGATCTGAAAGGTACACACAATGCTAATCCCTCACTTTTCAAAGGTACCTCTTGAATAAACCCTAGCAACCAGATTAATAATATGTTCCATATCTAACTGTAGAGTAGGAGTGTGCAATTAGCTTTCTGGGAATCTAGCATTTGATGCAGGAGAACATAAACTATGAATATTTTGACATGTAATTATCCAAACATTTATTAATGGCATAAGCTCACACTAGTAAGAATTTTATCCATAAAGCAATCCTTTCCCTGGGTTCGTATTTCTTTTAAAAAAATCAGAACTTAAAGAAATTGTAAAACTGATTTTGGAACAGCATATCCTAGAGTTGCCATCATTCCTATAAAGTTTAATCCATAAGGAATATTATATTGCCCTACATAGCTAGTAACAAAGATTTTTAAGAGGCTGAAAATGATCTATTCTAAAATTGAGAGGAGACCATTCTAGAGACTTTTAAAGATGACTTTACTCCATCCTCTTCCCCAAAAACATGTTTCAGAGCACGTTGCATAATGATACATAATACCAAAAAAATTGAACAAAGAACATTGCTAGAGATCTGCATATTCCATGAAGGGTTACCTCTTCTACCTTTATGAGTACAGACCTCAAAGGCAAATTCTGCTGAAGGGAAAATATTGTTTACTAGGAATTGCAATAGAAAAAACAATACCTGCCCTAATGACAGATAAAGTTTGTTCTGTTTGTACACAGATCCAGGAGCATCAGCCTAACCCAGACCTGGCTAACTGTACTGCTTTAGCTGAGCAGATGAGCAGAAGAGCTTTAACTGTAGGAACTGTCAACAAGTGTTTCAATTAAAATTCAGAGATTTTTCTTTCTCTGCTTTTGGTGTGGTTACTACCGAGGAGAAGGACTTGGGGGTACTGGTGGACGAAAAACTGAACAGGAGCTGGCAGTGTGCGCTGGCAGCCCAGAAAGCCAACCGTATCCTGGGCTGTATCCAGAGAAGCGTGGCCAGCAGGTCGAGGGAGGGGATTCTGCCCCTGTACTCTGCTCTGGTGAGACCCCACCTGGAGTGCTGCGTCCAGCTGTGGAGCCCTCAATATCAGAAGGATATTAACCACTTGGAGCGAGTCCAGAGGAGGCCACGAAGATGATCAGAGGGCTGGAGCACCTCTCCTATGATGAAAGGCTGCAAGAGTTGGGCTTGTTCAGCCTGGAGAAGAGGAGGCTCCGAGGAGACCTCATTGCAGCTTTCCAGTATCTGAAGGGGCCTACAAGGGTGCTGGGAGAGGACTTTTTACAAGAGCCTGTAGTGATAGGACAAGGGGTAACGGGTACAAATTGAAAACAGGGAGGGTTAGATTAGATATCAGGAAGAAATTCTTCACAGAGAGGGTGGTGAGGCACTGGAACAGGTTGCCCAGAGATGTGGATGCCCCATCCCTGGAAGTGTTCAAGGCCAGGCTGGATGAGGCTTTGAGCAACCTGGTCTAGTGCAAGGTGTCCCTGCCCATGGCAGGGGGGGTGGAACTAGATGATCTTTAAGGTCCCTTCCAACCCAAACCATTCTATGATTCTATGATTCTACCTTGACTAAATAATCCTATTTTTCCAGCATGACATTTCAATCCCCATTGCTTCTTTTCTAACCATCTTCATTTCTCCACCATGTTTTCCAATGTTACTCTTCCTTTCCTTTTCTTTTCCCCTACTGCAATGCTTTCTTCTTTGTCAGATGAGAAATTTCTCTTCTATTTCCTTCCCTTGCCTCAGAGGCCCAGTCTCACACATTTGCTTATTTCCTTTGTTCTCTCCTTACTTATTAACATATCAATGTCATCTGCCCCTTCCTCCTTCCAATGTAAACATTCCTTAGTTTCTGTGTCCTTAATAGGCCTGCTGTTGTCCACACTTGTTTCTCCAGTTGCAGATCATCTCACGTTTATTAATAACAAAGAATGTACTGTTTGCTGTCAGGTTTGGTTGCTTTTTTCCTAGTCCTCTTCTCTAATGTACCTTTTTCCCTTGAATTTCATATCATTCTTGACAATCCTTCTAATGATTTGTTCACAGCCATAGTTGGGAAATGTCATCCTTACTTGCTTCCATCTATCAAGCTGCCTTCAATACAGCTGACAATGCTTTTCATGGAGTTTAGATCTCTCTTAGATTCCTTGATTCTTCTCTGTCCTGATTATATTTCTGCTTCACAGATTGGTCCTCCAGAAGAGCATTCTCATTTCCCAGTCAATTACCTATAACACCTCACAGAAGTCTGCCCTTGCTTTTCTCTTCACCTTCCCCTCCCCTCCTCCGGGCCCGGCCTCACCTTTACATACTAACTTCAGATAACATCACACTGCTGTTTCTCTAAGCATGACTGAAGGTTAAACTTCTATTCCAGACCCATCTCCACACCTGTCTAATGATTCTCCATTATTTGAAGTCCAACAAGAATAGAACAAGGATGCTCATTTTTCTTCCACTGCAATTTTTTCTCAAACCCTCTCCATCATTGTAGGCAGCAACTTTTCACTGGGACAGGTAATTGGAGTTCATTTACAACTCCAATTTCCTTACATCATCACCTCTAAGTTATGAGTGAATCCTACAAATTCTTTGTACTTAAAATCATGAGGTTATGGTCTTCCATGTTTATTTCAACAGCTAAAACACTTATCTAAGTCTAGGTCTCATTGCAACAATATGCTTTTTTGTCAGCTTGCTAATTGCTTTCATCCTTCCTTTCATTCATCATTAACGTCCTTTCATTCACCATTATCACTCCTTGATTCAAAACAAAAATCAAAAAGTCTATCACCTTGATGATGCGACAACCTTCCCTTCTTGTTTTCACTGCAACAGACCTAAGCTAGTCATTTTCACTAATAAATTTGCAACTTTGTTTCTGCATCAAGCTTTGAGCAACTTTGCTTACAGGGGAGCACAACCAATTTGCATGAGGCATCTTTGCAACGCATAATTCACTAGCCTGCCCTTCTATTTAAAAGAACAGTTTAAAAGAAAACAGTTATTATGGAATGCTGCAAAGTGTTTATTAGTGCTACACTGATCTATTTTGACATTCATGGATACAAATTAATGTAATTGATTTAAAACTAAATTAATTGCTAAAATGGGAAAATCAAAATGATGACTTTTGAATGCCAAAGAAAATTATTCCTGAAATTATTATAAACACAATTTTGATAATCTTTGAGGTTTACTGTTATGCTAATGTGAAGTAAGAGAAAACATGCATGTAAGTTATACTGTGAGTCTTCCAGAGTATTAATTCTCACAGGTTATTAATCAAAAAATGTTAATTTCAGATCAATTTTTTTACAGAATGACCAAAGACTCCGTACAGACTTATAGACAGACAGGTCTGGACAAATTCTTACATGTTTACTCTGAGATGCATAATGTGGGCTTGCAGGCAAGTGGAAAAAAACTACTGTGATTTAAAAATGCAAAGAGACAGACAGCTATTATGTTTTAATGTCACAATCCTTTACCTTGAAAAGATTTACCAGTTTCAAAAAAACTTGGTCTATAACTATATTATTATTCTTTATATAACTTTTCAGTTAAAAAAAAAAGACCATATTACATCAGCTATAATAATATGCCTTACATGTCTCCAAAAAAAAGCCTAAAATTGGCATTCAACAGAAAATGCCTATGCCAAACACAGATTAAGTTCCTTTGGAACTAGGAATATTTAGCTTTGGGCATGCTGACTTCAAGTCTGGTGGGAAATTCCAATACTCACAGTTGCCCACACACTGACCATAGAATCCCTCTAGCACAATCCATAACAAGGCAGGGTAAGAAATCTCAGAATTTTTCTTAACTACATGCTGTGGCAAGAAACTTTCTGAATCAAGCAGATAGACAATGGACACTCATGAAGTCATTTCCTTATATATATGTTTTTACCTCATTGCAAACTCTCTAGCCCATCTGTTGGCGGCATAGAAAATTCCCTAGTGTTGGTCCCAAAGAAATATGTATTTAATAAATGTCTGGATTCAGTCAAAATGGGTAATTCTGATCACTTTTTTCTTGCAGCTCCCTTTGTTTTGTTTCCCTTGCTACTCCTTCCCTACCTGAATTTAAACCACTGTCATTTACCTACTCCCTCCTCACTTCTCTCCACCTGCTGACTCAGCACCCAAACTGTTTTCAAAGGGCAGTTTCCTTGCAGATCACCTGCTACACAGAAGCCTAGATGGTGAGTAGATTTCTCTCAATCTCACCTTCCTGTCAAATCTTTTGACAAGCACACAACTCTTGACATATAAGAATTTCTTGAGAACATGTTAATTCATCACTTTTCTATTATTATAATTTTTACATAGAAAGTCATTTAAAACAAACCAGCAAAAGTGGATATAACACTTCATTTTTCTTGCATATAGTTTTATGACTTATCTTGTTCTGCCACTTGATAAGAAAAAAAGCAGACATTTAATAGCATCAGGCTATCATTCATTATTGATCCTCAGCATCCACAGTCCATTAATATGAGACAGAGACACATGACCATGCTGCAGGTACTTCACTTTCTGAAAAACATTTGTTAACACAATATCTTTTAAAAATCCACTAGTGAACTCGTAAGAGATTTTGTGAACTATCCTTGAAACACCTAAAGTGTTGCACTTCAGTATCCAAAGTAGTATTCAAAAACAAGGTTATGCATTGTCCAGCAGAGACACCAACCAATCGGACGCTATTTGAAATGACAGTGGAGCAGCTCAGATAAGGATGCATGGAAATCAGAAATCAAAACTGCTGCCAACAGTTCTGCAAGACTTAATTATCCCCGGCCCGTCCACCTCTGCACGGTGTCAGATCATATATGCAATGTAGCTGTGTAAAAATATTTTTTCAGCTGTACTGACAGGAAAAGATTGCAGCCTAAATTATCTTCCCATTTATAAATGTTCAAATACATGTAAAAGCACAAATAGATCATTAATTTGCTTTCCTTTTCTGCAATCCAATGGAAGATTTTTTGCCATTACCCATCAGAAAAAAGGTTTTCCATTTGCTTAAAGAACTTATTAACTTTTAAAAAATACCTGCATTTCTTAGATAGCATGAAGGAATAAATGTGTCCAATGACAAAGAACAATATTTATAGCATCACAATTATGAGCAGGTTGTAATGGCAGCCATAAAAGGTTAAATGTACACAAGCACACTTTGTAGACAACGTCTTTCCTAATGTGCTTAAATCTATGAGGTTAATTTCTCCATAGATCAGGCCAACACTTTCAGGATTCAGGATTGAACTGGACCAATAAAAAGCTATATAACAGCTTTTTTTACCTCCATACTAGTAATATGTCTCCTACAAAGAATATTAGTTTACAAGACTGCATTCCCACGCCCCCTTCACCATCTTCAGAGACAGATATTTTTGCTGTACAAACCAAATGGCATATAAGAACTCTGAAGATGCCTGAACATCTGTAGTTTGGCATTATTAGTTAGACCTGAAGATTTCTTTGGAATCAGATGTTAAATTCCAAATTTTCCAATTATTTCCATGAGTCTGTGCTTACATACGGAAAGTCGTACTTATTCGTGTACCAAACAAGAGCAATGTGAACTCAAAAATCAAAAAGGGATAGTTTACTCTTTCATAAACACTAATACAGTGGTCATACCTTCCAAGAAATCAACTGTGAAACAATCTGTTGTGAGGCAACAGTTGGTTTCAGATTCACATTAGGAATTTCGGAAACAAAAGAAACCAAGTTCTGAATTCTTCATCAGGCAAACTTGCAGTAAATTCAAACATATTGTCAAATTTTCACTTGCAAAATCAATGATCACTGTTGATCTTGGGGCAACCTATCATTTTTGTCACCAAATTATCTATGAATTTTTAAACAGCAAATGACAAAATAAAGCAACTCTAATTACAGCTAAAAGAAAGACTTCACTAGTCTGTTCCTATTCTCATATTATCAGAGAAGTAGGGGGATAAGAACAAATGGAGACATGTTTCAGATTTCAATAACTAAACAGACTGGTTTATATGCTTGCATAACCAACCTTAAAATTACCAATAGCTCATTCCTAGCTGACCTTAGGGCCACTTTGTGTGCCAGAATTTACTAATACTAGTGCAGTATAGTTTATTGTTTCTGTCTTTGTGATCCTCTTTTTCTCAGAAAATTAAGCAGCATAAAGCATCATGTCAGGTTTGTTGTACATATACATCATGATGCAGTTTAAAACTGCAACTGTCTCTTCTCATCAACCAGTGAAAGATATTTCATGAAAATACTAGATCCTTGCTATGATTTTATTATCTAGTTCATGCTGCTGAAGTATCACATTTTTCAAGACAGACAAGAACAAGCACACAAAAAGTGCAAATAATAAGTCTTTTTGCTCACTTTTTACTTCAAAAATATTGAAACATTTTTTCTTGAGAGTTCAGAAGAATAACATGTGTTAATAATTTGTCCAAAGAGGAAAAAAGTCAGAATTTAGTAAACAACTGACATGCTAAAATGAAAACATTCACAAAACTCTAATATGTTTCAACCCCAATAGCTGTTTATAGCAACATGCTTTTTCTGTTTTTTCTTCATTTTGTTTCACTTAACATAACTGGTTTTGCTATTGCAGGATTGGCATTTTGTAAAAGACAGCCATAAGACTACATTTAATGCAGAATAAATATATATTACCCAGACTATGGGAAAAATGGCTACTTTGCTGATTTGTCATGGCTACATTTCACAGTTTACCAGCTCTGACATAAATTTGTTAATATAAAACACTAAGAATAGGTAAATGCACTGACATATGGGAAATACATGGAAGGCATCGAAACCATTAGCAATAGCACCACTGATATTTTAAGCAAAAAGGAGCTGTACTATTGGAGTTAGTGTCATTCTTAAGAAACTGTCAATAAAAGAAACTCTATTAACAAGGTAATCTAAGTGATTCACTCCCATACTAAACAAATATAATTCAAATCAACGTTTCAAAAAAAATTCCCTTCAGCTTCAAGGTCTGGAAAAATTCTGTGGTTTGGCAAGAGAGCAGCACAAGGGTGCAACTGTATACAGTGCAACAAAGCAAAACTATTCTTTTGGAAGAATGCAACTATGCTAATTAATGTTAAGAGTTTATTTATTTTTACAGATATTACAAGATGTGCCGTTAGATATTCTGATCTTTCACTACCTTATCACAGTCCACTACCTATATCTGCCTCCATAGTTACAAATTTAGCATTCTAAACTCTGATTTTATTCACTGAAAATAAAAAGACAGTTAACCATGACTCAAAATGAGAGTGTGACCTGTGAGACCGTTTCATATGGAGATAGTATGTATGCAGAATCTTCTTTTTCTGTAATGCCTCTCTCCTTCCCAGTAGAGTGTCTGTCACAAGGTTAGCCATGCGTAGCAGAACTAACTGGAGAATACATCTATAAACAGAGTACTATTCCCATTCTAGCCACAGTGTCTTCCTGAAACTGTCCCTCCCAGGGAACTCTTGGACCACCCATGATACATGCTATTTAAGAGCTATTTGTTATTGGTGGATCGCCCAGACTGCCAATGTATTATGACCACCCATTGTGGGTTTGCTTGAGGAATGAGATTCAGGCCATCCAACAAAGAGCCTCCATAAGTTGAGCTGAAGGACTACAAGTTCAAACACTGAATAAAAGATCTAACAAATGAATAAACGATAACTAAATAACTAACTTAAGAGAAGGTTTCAATCACATCTTAAGAAAGGATCTGTTAGCTCTCAGAAGTTTAATCACTTGAATGTTTTTATATCCTGGTATTTAGTCCATAAGCCAACATCTGCAACAGATGCCTTACACTCTTCTGCAAGAAATCCTAGAAAAGTATAAAACCTTCTGATACATTAATATGGGTTGCATGTACTTGCAATCTGCTTAGATTTCCAGAGTCTACTATTGTTACTAATAAAGTGCTGCTTGTTGTCTAGTGAACATCTCTGTCATGAATAATCCATATGAACTACTCCTTATCTACACTCCAAAATTCCATTTCCTACAGAATACTGTCCCTACCATCTCCTGTAAAGTCTCAGTCACTTTGATCTTCTCTTAGTTTCAACTGTAGCAGTATTCCTTTTTACTTTTAAGTCATCCCAATTTTTAAAGTCTAGAAATTTGTAACTTAGAAGCATAGTGGAAATGAAAATTAAACAAGAGGGTGCACAGTGGATATGGTTTGAATACTGTCCATTAATGACCGGTAAATTAATTTAGCTCTGAGGAAGCCCTTCATCCTAGGTCTTGAATATAACTCTGATGAACCCTCTCATTTGTTCTCCTTTTGATCTATGAGGTCATACTTTGTGCCCACCATGCACAAAAGAGCAAACATTTAATAAAACAAACATTGTCAGAAAAAAAGGTATACACAGCTAAATTGAAAGACACTTTGCCGTCTAACATTTAATATTCTAATAAAGTAAGTAATTTTCAATACTGCTTTTTATACTCTAATCATTGGCACCACTGCATATTAAAACTCTGGAAATAACCCAGTGGAACAGGAAGTGTTAACAGAAGTGGGAGCTTAAACACTATGACTGTTTTTCACTTCAGCCATAAGCACTATGACAGGCTGGCCAGCTGTAGTGATGTCAGTCAAATGGATTCCAGGCCTGATATCATGTAGTTTATTTACGAAATTATTTAATCAAAAAAATAAAAACATCTTGCTTCTTTACAATTTCCCATGTAGTGCAAGAGGTTAAAGGAAAGCCTCTCTCTTTTCTAGCAGTTCTTAATTATGTAATTAAAGAGAAGTATTCATGTTTGATTTCTTTAACTTGCTCCTGGAGAACCAAAGAAGCATCTTTCCTCCAGACTCCATCATGGTCCCTTTTGTTTGCACTTCCTTTTTGAAGAGACCAGAAATGCTAGCTCCAGTCCAGGCATTTATATTAGCTCTCCTTGCATGCAAACAGGGTATAATATGGCTCATTTCACTGTAAAGAATGCCTTCAATTTTTATTGATTACATAATAAGCATATTTTCATGGAACATTAATAGCAATTTGCCTTTTAAAATAACCTCACCGAAAGAACTATTTCTGCCATTCTAACACACCATACAGTTCCTTAATATGAAACCTCATCATTCCATCTGAATGATCTAGATGATAACTGGTTTTATTAATTCAGTAATGCTTCCTTTTTATAAAGGTTTTGTTTCCCTCTGGCTAATATTCATCCCCTGTGGTTGAGAGATTTATAATGTGTATATGTTCCTGGATGATATAGCCCAGGACTCAAAATCTATTTTGTTTCTGAATTATTCCTCCCCATATCTATTTACCCACAGAAAGAAAGTTCTTTTTATTGTTGGGTAATCCACCTTTTCCTCAGGAAAATACTTTGCAGATCACAACAAATTCAAAAGCCAAGCCATGGTTTTAAATTACATACTGCATATTTAAAGATTTTCAAGAGAAAAGGATATTCTGTTTAAAAATAATAAAGCAGTATAGCTCACTTAAAGAAAGTGAAATCATATTTATTCCATACAGACCTTTGTAGCAGTCATAGGAATCTTGAAATAATGCATTTAACTTTTATGAAGGACCTTATTATTTACAAGATGTTTTAAAACTGTGTTTCCATATCTAAAGTAAAAGTAACAGAAGCTGTTCATCATGGGATAGCAATTCTTGCATAACACTTGGTAAGTCAGTGGGAAAACCAGCTAAACCTGCCAGACTAGCAGCTTCCCAATGGAGAGTGTATCATATTCTGCAGTGCAAACAAAACATTTTGAAGTTGAGTCATTCTTAGACAGAATTAGTTCCAACCTTCAAATACAGAGCAAATCTGAAATTTGGAAGGAGAATGCACTCAGAAGTGAAAAACACTTCACTCAGTAAGTATCATAGCATAACTGTGTACATACATTATTGATGAGAGGACTTCAAAAGTTTTATTTCAGAGCAGGTACTAATATTCCAGATGTTAGCTGAAATCTATTGAAATTTTTAGATCAATTACAGTTTATAAAGAAAATAAAACAGTTGTCTATGTTCATACGTAACACTGAAAATACAGTGCAAGGCAGAGAAGGAATTTTAGAAATCCTTATGAATTTTGTAATGAATCAGAGCTGAGGTCTCCCTCATTAGGTACTTTTTAAACCTTAAGAGGAGTTCTAATAGACATTTAACTAAAACAGCCCAATGAAAAAGTGATTTTTCCTGAACAGAACTACTTTGTAGTTATTATTACTTGACAGTAAGTAAATTAAAATTAACAGTCATTTGTAGGCATCTATTTTTATCATTATGAAATATTCCCTTAGATTTTTGGACTGTTTCTTAGGCAAAGCCCCCCAGAAAAATGTATTTCTTAATTTTATATCAGACCCCATATTAAAACAGCCCTAAAAATAAAATGGAAGGAATGCAACTTCAGTTAGAATCGTAGGAGAAAATGTTATATGTTCCAGATACAATAAAATGCTGCCAGATGCAGTGTGACATTTTGCTTACAGTACAGTTTTTTGGAAGTTCTTGATTCATCTGCTGGTTCTATATCTACTGCTCTTGAGAAATTCTAACAAAATATGTACACGTGAAAGAGTAACATTTGTGTCATACTCTTCATAAATCTGTATGAACTGTAAACTTACTTTATGCCTTTTCTTAGAATAATAGCTCTATGATTTCTGTTTTCCTTTTTATTATTGTATTATTTCTTATATTTGGCATTATACATTTATAAAAAAAAGCTTTTAACTTAGGAAAGTTCATTAAAATCTGATAATTGGAATCAGATGTTGCTTTTCACTACTGCAAAATTCTCAGCCCCAATATTCTGTCCAAGTTCAAATTGGGCAATTAAATTCCTGTTATCCTGTTCTATAAGTGCTCCTATACTACACTCATCATCACATCTCAAACCTATAATTTTAATTGTAAAAAGCACAATCTCAGTCTGCAATGGCACATACATTTTAATGTGAGCTATTTCATACCAGTGAAGGCCAACTGGTGGCTTTAGGATCAAAACAGGTAAAAAAGAAATTTTAACTGGCACCTGGAGAACTTTAGAATGGACTGCTCAAAAAGCAGTTGGCTAAGCATTTTGTCTGACCAGCAGGTAGGTGAGAAGAGTTCATGAAACAGGTAAGGAGAGAGGAGGTAAGTGCACAAGGCTTGCACTAGCAAACTGAGGAACAAGAGCCAGCTCTCTGCAGCGTCATTCAGATGTCTTTGGTCTGCACTTGTCAGAGACTGAGGTTTTGCAGAACTAATTCTTTTCAGTGAAGTGCAAGACATGAGTTATCTCTAGGTGTCCAAGTTATATATAATTTTTCATTGCCTGCAGTATGCCAGACCTTACAGAAGTAGGGGGAAAAAAATGTGTAGAAAGGCTGGATTTCAAAATTATTGAACTGCAGTAGGAACATGGTAACAATTGGGGGGGCCTACAAGGAAGCAGGAGGGGGGGATGGGACTTTTTACAAGGGCCTGTAGTGACAGAACAAGGGGTAAGGGGTTTAAATTGAAAGAAGGGAGCTTTAGATGAGATATCAGGAATAAGTTCTTCATGGAGAGGGTGGTGAGGCACTGGGACAGGTTGCCCAGAGAAGCTGTGGATGCCCCATCCCTGGATGTCTCAAGGCCAGGCTGGATGAGGCTTTGAGCAACCTGGTCTAGTGGAAGGTGTCCCTGCCCATGGCAGGGGCGTTGGAACTAGATGATCTTTAAGGTTCCTTCCAACCCAAACCATTCTGTGATTCTATGATTCCCACTGTGGAGTCCATCATTCATCCTGATTTATATGCTATCAGCATAAAAACAATTTTGCTTTTTATATTTTTACTAGTGAAGGACATTTTCATATTGATAGTAGACCTACTAATTTTAACCTTTGTCATGAAGTTTCTGAGTGCTAAAATATCTAACCCAAATTTCATTGCTCTGAAAGGTCCTGATGATTTATTTTTTTCAAATGCTTAAAAGGAGAGAAAAAAACCAAAACAGAAACCAACAAAAAATTCAAAGGCCACTGAAAACAGCTGCATGATGGAAGATAGAGAAGAAGGAGCTTCCTTAAATCCTTAGATCATCCACATAGTTTATGCCTGCACATGCCATACTGTACAGACTTGTGCTGCAACTCAGGAAACTTTGTATTGTGTAACTACAGTACAAGGTCTGTTCCTAACAAATACTATTGAATTTAGTGTCATGAGTACTGGGTACCTACTGTGAGACCATGGATGACTCTTCCTTGAATATAAGCAAGGAAAAAATAAATCCACTTCTGCTGCCTGGAGCACCTTCCATATGAGGAAAGGCTGAGAGAGCTGGGTCTGTTCAGCTTGGAGAAGAGGAGGCTGAGGGGGGATCTTATCAATGCTTATCAATAACTAAAGGGTGGGTGTCAGGAGGATGGGGCCAGGCTCTTCTCAGTGGTGTCCAGTGACAGGACTGTGGGTAATGGCCATAAACTGGGAAACAGAAGGTTCAAGCTGAACATGAGGAAACACTTCTTCCCTGTGAGGGTGACAGAGCACTGAACAGGCTGCCCAGAGAGGTGGTGGAGTCTCCTTCCCTGGAGACTTTCAACAGCTGCCTGGACTTGTTCCTGTGAGATCTACTCCAGGTGATCCTGCTCTGGCAGGGCCTAGAGGCCCCTGCCACCCCCTTCCACTCTGTGAATCTGTGTGAATCTGTGAATATTCACATTTATAATTTGAGATTTAAAACTATGATTAATCTATCTCTTTTTGGATACACTAACAAAAAGTCTTTGCCTGAAAATTACCTCAGCAGAGTGAGACACCAGATTCATATTTCCTTAGCCGATTTTCAAGAACTGTATTATTAGAAGATGCACAACAAAGTAATCATATTTTTCATTTGTTTCAATTATTTTTATTCTATAGGATTAATAAATCTGAAAGTAAATAACATATTTTAAGCATATGAATAAAACTGTTTTGTCTAATCAAAGTTGAATGTCATTAAAGTGAAAAAGATAAGTGATTTTTTAAAGTTTTTCTGGCATTAACAATTTGATTCGATATAGAAGGTCACAACTTTCACAGTTTAACAGAAAAGTGCTTCTTCCATTAGTTTTAAATGCATTACTGACGTGTCTAGTTAAAATGAATATTGTTCACATAGATGATAAATATATACACCCATTCAGGCAAATATGGACACACAACAGTTCTAGATATTCCTTCAGGATTTAGCTATCCTTGCTGTTTCTCAGTCTCTACATCACAGCAATTCTAGCTCCCTTGAGTAAGTTAAGCAATTTTCAAAATGGAAGCTTGAGTTTCAAGTTTAAGACTAAGCAAAAGCCTTCAATCTGTCCCAAAAATTCTAGGTTAAAAAAAAAAAAAAAGTCATTTCTTCCTTAACTATTTTTGATGCAAAAATAATCCTTCTGCTTCAGTAACACACAAGATAAAGGCTTCATGAGAGCAAGGTCATGACAACAGAAAAAATGGCTCTTTCAGCTTGTAAAATAATTTTTATCTTAAATAAATTTGTACCACATGATTCATCATAAGGAAGAAATTGATTTTAACTTATTATTGACATTCAAAAAAGACCACTAAAATGTTAAAGTTTGATGTGTCTGCATTAGATAGAAAGATAATCTGCCGTTTATGAGGCTATTGAAGGAATCTAAAAGATAGAAACATGCATAAGATGGAAATATGGAAAACTCTCTCCTTTGAATTTATTAGGCTTATACGTTGGACACCTAGACCCAGTAGCAACTTGGGTTTCAGTGAAGATTTTGTGAAATTAAAGACTTTTCAGAATATGACAGAAGCATTTGTGTGAAGTACACTGAAATAGTAGAAATATTTTCTTGCTCTTTTTTTAGTACTTATTAAAGGCATCATGAACTCAAGATACTCTGTGTATAGTTCTAGGATTAAGTAAGCAAAATTATGAAACTTTCCCAAAGATTTTTTTTTTTGTAAATATATATTTAGTATCAGATATTTTGCATATTATTAAGATGTATTGCATATATCATCTGGCTGTGGTTTTTACAGCCTACTTGAAAAATAATGAAATCTAGAAATTTTTCTCAAAAAATTTTGTATGAAACCCACAATGAGGGTTTTTTTTGTGTCACTGTAATCAAATGCAGACTAAAATGCTATCAAAGGGGAGTTTCTGAGTTATTTGAAACATACTGTATGCTCAGAACAAGACAAGACTCCGAGATTTCCACTTCCAAAAATGAAAACAAAGCAACAACTCAAAATTCATGCTATGCACAGATACTTGCAGTCTATGCACAGGTAAATTTGAAACCATACTTTAAGACCACAAGAACTACTGGAATTCAGTTGTTTTCTCCAGATTTTGCCTCAAATACTCTAAAATCTCTTAAAGTGGTGATAGTATTGCAAAGTTCTGTAGTTCTTGTTACAAGCAGGACAGCTATTTCTAACACTAAGGTTGTAAAACAGAGCATTTCTCCTGTGAAAGAAATAATGGGATAACATCTGAATCAACCTGAGCACACACACACACACACAAAAAAAAAAAAAAGAGAGAGAAAAAAGCCTGAGCTGCAGGATTAATAATGTTACTGTACCACAAAGATGACACTGCTGGTCAGACGATTAGTTAGATTCTGTCCATATTACACATTGTTATGACCCATTTGTTCAGGTTTAGAAGAAAACAGTGGAAAAATTAATTCATGTAAAATAAATGAGATTAAGTTTGAAATTAGATGACCTTGTTTCTTCCCAGCATCATACCAATCATACTTTTGCTCCAATAAATGGTGGAGAATATTCATTGTAGAAAACAACAAAGAATCAACATTTGAGGAAAAGCAGAGCAGAGCATAATTCTTAGGGAGGTTATTGAGGAAGGAAGAAATAGGGAAAAAAGAGAGAGAGTGTTGCAATTTTTACAAAGAACTCTGGCATTACAGTAACTAAAATGATGAAATTGTCAGCTATATGTGTTAGCTAAACGTATGATACAGATATTTTTCAATTACATCATAACCACATATATGAGGGTTTGATTGTTTTTTTTTATGACATAAAAAAATGATATATCACTATTCAGATCACCAGCAAAATTTTTAGTTAATGTGTAACTGTAAAATAAAAAATAAGCTATTAAATTCAAATATAGAGGTGTCTCTGCCTTTGGGCTGGGGAAGATATACAAAGTCCTTCATCCAGTCTTGTCAGTTTATGGAACTTCTAGATCTCATGTAATTTCTAAATATCAGAAAGATCACAGAGATTTTCGCCACTTGTAGATTATACAAATGACTATACTGTATCAGAACTAGCCAACTATCCTGCCTCTAAAAGTAGTCCAAAGTGGATGTCCCAGAAATGAAAATGTAGGAAGGAATGAGGTGATTCAGGGAGGTGATTCTGCCCCTGTACTCTGCTCTGGTGAGACCCCACCTGGAGTGCTGCGTCCAGCTGTGGAACCCCCAATATCAGAAGGATATTGACCACTTGGAGCGAGTCCAGAGGAGGGCCACGAAGATGATCAGAGGGCTGGAGCACCTCTCCTATGACGAGAGGCTGCAAGAATTAGGCTTGTTCAACCTGGAGAAGAGGAGGCTCCGAGGAGACCTCATTGCAGCTTTCCAGTATCTGAAGGGGGCCTACAAGGGTGCTGGGAGAGGACTTTTTACAAGAGCCTGTAGTGACAGGACAAGGGGTAACGGGTACAAACTGAAAACAGGGAGGTTTAGATTAGATATCAGGAACAAATTCTTCACAGAGAGGGTGGTGAGGCACTGGAACAGGTTGCCCGGAGAAGCTGTGGATGCCCCATCCCTGGATGTCTTCAAGGCCAGACTGGATGTGGCTTTGAGCAACCTGGTCTAGTGCAAGGTGTCCCTGCCCATGGCAGGGGGGTTGGAACTAGATGATCTTTAAGGTCCCTTCCAACCTTAACCATTCTATGATTCTATGAATGAACTTTTAAGAATATTAAGGTATAATAATAGACTAAGTATATAATCCCTAACATCCTGCTTATAGAACTTGACTCCAGGTACATTTTGCAGAAAAGGGGATCTCTTTTTAATTTATCATTAACAGATTTCTCAGCCATGATTCTGTCTAGGCTTGCCTTAAAACAATATATATTTCAGCATTCACAGCGTCCCAGGGTAAGGTATTCCAAAGCTTAATTACACTTACGGAAGATCATCTTCTTTCACTTGTTTTTAAACCGAGCACACCTATGATAGAATCATAGAATCACAGAATGGTTTGGGTTGGAAGGAACCTTGAAGATCATCTAGATCCAACCCCCCTGCCATGGGCAGGGACACCTTGCACTACACCAGGTTGCTCAAATGCGATATCCATCAATTCTGGACCGGCAGATGAACAACCATTCCTTATTCATCCTCTGCAGGCTACAAAATTTATTCATGGATTTTTTAGACATCTGATATAACACCTTTGAGTTGTTTCTTTCCTGGGCTGAAAAATTTTTACTCTAGATAGTTGTTTCCTCTGTTGAAACTCTTCACATCTTTGGTCAACTTAGTATTTTCTGCAACTTTTCCAGTTCTATTAAATGGTTTTTTTGAGTTTGACAAATCATACTTTGCACATAGACTATCATGTATTTATACAATGACATGATGATGTCTCTGTTCTGCTTTCCATTTCGTTCTTAATAATTCTTAACACATTTGGTTTACTCACTGTTACTGAACATTAAACTAACACTTACATGCATCTATTGAACCCCAACATCTTGTTCTAGATCAGTAGTGTCTGGCTGTAAGCCTATCAGCTTATGAAGTTGAGATGTTTTTCCCTCACCATGTGTATCACTTTTCTAAAACAGAATATTAGTGAAGCCAGTGTTCATTTGTTTTGGGTTTTTTTTTTTTTTGGCTGGTTGGTTGGTTTTGGGTTTTTTTTTTTGTTGTTGTTGTTGGGTTTTTTTTGTTTGGGGATTTTTTTTTATGTCCTAGAGTCTAGTAATACTTACTGCCTGGTTAGAATTTGAAATGTCTGTTATATCTGTTCTTATTCAGAATATTTACTACTTTATTTTATTATCTGTCCTGACTACCTATAGGTGGAAAATTTTTACTAATTTTAAACAAACAATTTGAACAGTGTATATTTCAGAGTTTGACTAATTACTTGAGGCTGTAGTTCCCCATATATCTCTGTAATGCCAATATCCGGTGATAACTATCTCCATCTTCCTCCCTTTAAATAACTGCTCTTATCCCTATGTCTCATGTCATCATAAAGACTTGGCTGCATTGCGAATTGGATTAAGGCATTGATCTAGATGGAGGAACACAAAATTGCCAAAGGATTTGTTTTATGCTGACAGGGTCTTTTCTATGTTCTACACTCTACAAATTTTAGTCTCAGAAATAAAATATGAGAACATGCTCTGGTATTTCTTTCCATTGCTTTATGCTAAATATTTTTCTAAATTATTAAAATATTCACACACAAATCTTTGACAATAAGGTGGGGTTTTATTAAATGGTAGCAGTTTTTCAAGTGATTGGTGTCCTGCCAGGCACAGGAAGGATTCTTGCCCCCATGATCAGGCCACTCTCAGAAGCCCCTGAGATGGCTCCAGATTGAGGGAAAATAGGGGCTGGGCATCTTCTGGGAGGTGTGACCATCCTGTGGGACAAGGAAGGAGGTTTTGCTCACATGCTCAGGGAATAGTCGATCCCAGCTCTGGTGTGAGGAAGGAGCAGATTGGAACTAGTCCGCTGGGGAGTTTTGCCTTTTGCTGCCACTTTTCAGCTCTCCCTGCATGCAATACAGGCACAGGGCAGGCATGAGGCTGAGTTTCTTGCATCACTGGCCAAGAAGCACAGTGGAGCAAGTATTTGAAGGCAAAAAGTATGCTTGTCATCCATATGTGTCATGTTTCTGAAAATACCCTGCAGTACTACACACCTTTTCTTCTTTTGTGTGTGGATGCTCCTGATTCTCATCCTTCAGGCTCTCATTCTTCTGGAAACAGGGACTGCTTGGCCTGTATTCCAGCTGTTACTTTCTGTAGCTGTGTGACTTGCTTTTGACAGGCTGCAAGGGTTGTTTTCTCAAGCTAAACTGAAGAATGCTTCAGCTTGCCTCTAGCTATGCATGCGCATTGTGCTAATGCTTGTGAGCATTGGCTCTGAAACAGATTCCGAAAATTAAATAAAATCAAAATTTTTAAACCCCTGTTTTCTTTAAAGGGTTTTTGGAACTGAAAAACCCTGGTATTTCAGGCAAATAACAGTTGAATCATTGCTTTATTCATGGTGAGCACAGGGACTAGAGCAGAATTCAGCTGGAAGAGAACTACAATGATGACTTTGGGGCTGACCAAAAATTAAAGCATGATATTAGGGCCATTTTCCAAATGCCTTTAAACATTGGCAGGCATGGGGCATTCCTCTCCAGGAAGCCTGTTCCAGTGTTTGACCACCCTCTCTGTAAAGAAATGTTTCCTCAGGTCAGGTCCAAGCCTCCCTGACGGTTGCAGCTTTGAGCCTTTCCTACATATCCTGTCACTAAATATCAGAAAGAAGCACCTCTCTCTCCAGTTCCTCTCCTCAGGAAGACGTAGAGAGCCATGAGGTCGCCCCTCATTCTCCTTTTCTCCAAACTAGACAAGTTCAAATTCCTCAGGCACTCCTCATTTGACATTTGTTCCAGCCCTTCCACCAGCTCTGTTGCCCTCCACTGGATGCATTCAAGGACCTTCACATCCTTCTTAAATTGTGGGGCCCAGACCTGCACACTCAAGGTGAGGCCGCAACAACACTAAATACAGTGGCATAATCACCTCTTTTGACCATCTGTTTATGCCATGTGTGATGCACCCCCAGATGCAGTTTGCCCTCTTGGATGCCAGGGCACACTGCTGACTCACATTGAGCCTGCTGTTGACCAGCACCCCCATGTCCCCTTCACGGGGCTGCTCTCTAGCCACTCCTTTCTCAATTTATACTTGTGCCCAGTATTACTGCATCCTAGGTGAAGAATCTGGCACTTGGACTTGTTAAATTTCATGCCATTAATGATTGCCCAATTCTCCAATTTATCTAGATCCCTCTGCAAGGGTCAAAGTCATAGACTGTTTTGTCACAGTCATAGAATAATTTACACAAGAACTGGTTTTCCTACCTTTGCATCAACAGTGTAAGGCTAAAGATACAAGAATATAAAACACCCAACTTCACATCCTACACTTTTTTCAAAACAGAGACTGCATTGTTAATAATTTTCACCGTAGTTAAATGTTCTGTAATATTAAAGAGGGAATTTAATGGACAAGGAGCAGAAACTCTAGGAAATTGCAAGGGAACATTGATCAGCTTTTGAAGAACTGAGCCTTAGTTTCTTTTACAACATACAACACAGCACAATTTTTTTAATTACAACTCACATCTTAGATTACTGCATGGCAGGTGTCAACTAAGCAGAAATGTTTCATATTTTGTTATGGTATATGACATGATAAAATGAGAACATTATAATATGAGAAACTGTGGACCCTTCCGTGATATCTTAATAAAATTAAATAAAAAATCATATAATTAAGTATCAATCTGCCTTAGAAAGAATGCTAAATGTATATTTTGTCTCAAGTAATTTTCTTATAATTGGAAGTTATATCACATTTCTGTTTCTTCTACACTCTCCCTGCTTCCAGTAATAACAGGAAATGAAGCAGTGCTCTGTTTATCTTCTCTAGAAAAGCAGAAGTAAAATTCCTAAAGCCACTGAAATCAGTTGGGCTAGAATTTCATGCTACTGCCATCATCCTCTGCTGATCCTTCTTTAGAGTACTTATCTCAGTTAAAAAGTGGTTCACTTGCATTCAGGTGAAAGAAGGACACACATACTGAGGTGACACTTTAAAAGACAAACTGCAGATTTATCATTTGTCTGTCTCCCATCCTAACTTCCCTCTCCAATGCACAGTATAGGTCACTCACAACCTGGTCAGAGACAAAAAAGATGGTGGCAAGAGTCAGTGTGACTCTTTCCAGATGTTCCTAGCAGAGGAGGTGAAACTGAAGTCATATATGTTGGATCTATTTGTTTTAAGAAAGGTTCTTAAATGAGTAAGCAACTAGCTGGATAGAATACAGCCACAGTTTTGTAAAAAAAACATGTCACAGGGTGTCTCAGCTACTGTGATATTCCAGACAAAGTAGACACATTGTGAGTGAATTAGGAAAAAGCATGGATCAACCAATCCCCTTGGGTGGCAATGCCTTTTAACACGTTAATTACCATAACTGTTAAACATCTCAAATATTACTTTTCAGAAACACAGTGTCTAGGAACAGTGGTGAATCCAACTGTTGAATATTTCTATGGCATCTACTCTTCCCTGCCTACTCCAGCACACACTGCAGGCCTGTAAGGAAGAAGGCAAAACAGAAGCACCCTCCCAGCTGCCAAATCTGCTCACAGGGAAAAATTGTTAGGG
>NW_010234452.1:35921-40983 GCF_000690775.1 Eurypyga helias
GCTTTCTGTATTTTATGCAGTGGACTGGAAGAAAAGAGACACAAAAGGCAGCTTTAAAGAATTTCTGCTTCCCACCTTCCCCACACTATGTTGTACACAGTTCAGATACAGCCAGGACCTGGGCCAAAATGTTTGTTGTGGCTATATCATACTCCATGGGACAGCTGGAATCAATTTACGTTGCTATTTTAATTTGAGACAGAAGTTGTGCCTGTTTTTCTTCTCATATTTAATCTGCTAGCTAAGACTCAGCTTTCCCTTTTACAAAAGCTCATTTAGAATGAAGTTTATTCCTTACTTAATTTTCCTTGTATTTAATCTATCTGTATTTTTAGTGGCTGAACTCTGCTTTGTTATACATCCTCTTATATCTCATAATTGTCAATTGACTTGGCAATTATGAGATATAAGAAGATGTATATCTCATAATTGCCAATTGATTTGGCCCTAAGTTTCTTAGAGACTGATTAAGAAGGGAGAATGTTATTGGAATGTAAATGCTTGAACTTTTATCTAAGTGAGGGAAGAAGCTTTGTACGTGTTCTACATGAAAGCCCAGGAATTTTAGAACTGAAGCATCTCCCAGAATGGTTTCTAGTATCAGCAAGTGTTCAACTGCATTCTATGAATATCATTTGTTGAGGAAAATAAATATTTGATAGTGACACTTTTTTCAAGATGGCAAGAAGAAGAAACGAGATACCTGAAGGACAGCTTCTGTCATGGTTTAGCCCCAGTGAGCAACCAAGTACCACACAGCATCCTAGAGGGCTATGTCAATTAATTAAATTCTAATTCCTACTTCTATATAAGAAACATAGCTGAACAAACTCTCAGTGATCAGTCCTTTAGTTCTTCCTGTTTGCCAAAGCTTCCTCAGTTCAGCTTCTCAGGACAGGGGAGATGACTGTATTCAAAGTACACTTCACAAAATATTTTCTACATGTTCTTCAAGGAGCATAAAAAGTAGATGATCGCTTGCTTATTCCTTTCAATATTGTATTATTGGCTCCTGGAAGACAGCTGGGTAGTGTGTAAAGGGAGCAAGAGAGGTTTATTTTACCTGTCAGCTTCTCTTCATGTCATTTGAAAAGCATTTTTTTCTGAGGTATTGAGCACAGTGATTTTCAGAACTGTTGAGAGCAACCTCTGGTTCTCAGCAACTGAAAACCAGGCCCCAGGCATCTCACTTTTGCTATCTTTTTCAGAAGGTAGGCTTAACTGATAGTGCAGAAACTATCATTCTAAACCTTGTGGCCATTTTTTCTTAGTTCTCTCTGTAGGGCTTTCATTCCCTCCCTCTAAACACTCTCTTCATCTCTCTGATACCATCACTTCTCTCCACACATATGTTCTTTCCCTCCAGTGCTTACAATTAGTCTCTACCATTCCCTCTTCACTCTCATTTTCTATCTGATGGTTTTCAAGAAGCTGTCAGTTCTCCAGATTGTTCCTGTGACTACAGTAAAGTGCCCTTCCTTCCTACTCCCAGCCAATCCTATGTCTTTCCAATCCACAAGTGATGGCCACCCTCCTGTCTAGATTCTTGGTAAACAGAATTCACATTGAACAGATGAGTAACAAATTGTTTAGTACCACTCAACCTAGTAGTGACATTCTATAAAATATCTACATTTGTAAGAAGTACAGTAAAAATTTTATAACAAATGTGCTATGAATTGAGAAGCTTGCCACTGTAAAAATATTCATCTAAAATCATGTGGTTTACAGCTGTTGTTTGCTGGTAACACAGAGTGGCTGGAGTATCCCAAGATCAAACTGAATTATATTGTCCTTTCTAGCTTACAGAAGGCTTTTTCTCTTTTACCTTTTTTTTTTCATCTACCATCCTTCTTTATAGTTGTCATATGCACTTAGAAGAATTTATTTGGTATAAACAAATTTCTCTGCTGAACAACATCGACTCCTATACTAATGGGCACACAGTGTTACTGGGTTTTGTTAGAAGCTGCAAGAGAAATGGTCTTGCTGCTACAAGCAGAGCCATGCATGTGCAGCAAGGAACTCTGATTCTGAATTCCCAGGGATTGGAATAAACCCATGTTGTGGTGCACTTCACCCCTCCCCCAGCTCCTGGACCACTCTATCACCTTAGAAATTTCTGTCAAACTTCAGGAACCGTGCACCAAGTTTGGCACTTAAGTGTCCCTAGACTTGAGTTGCTAAGGTGGGGAATGGCACTGACCATACAAGGAATTTGCTTACATGGCCATGGTGAGGAATACAAATGGAACAACTAGTCATGCCCTGACAACCCTGGCACAACTCGGGTACGTCGGTACCAGCGATTACTGGCAATTTGAGAATTACAGTAATTACCAGCCCAGATTGCAAGCAGGACGAAAATTTACTGAGTGGACCTTGCCATTAAATTCTGTTAGGTCATGCTTTTCACAAACTGATATTAAATCACTTTTCATTCTAATATCTGTAACGCTGATCTTTTAAGTAGCCTAAACCACTCCTTTGTGACAACTGGGTAGGAGACTCTGCTGTGACGTGCTAATAGGTTCTCCACACTCATGGCAAGAGTGTGGTACAATCCAAAGCTCCACAGTCTTTTCCATCAAAGCAGTTTTTAAAAAACAAGTCAAGGGCCAATATTTGCAAATGTAACCAGTGACTTAAAGGCAGCAGCCAAACTAAGCACTGTAAGAAATCAAATCCATACTGAGAATCACTCGAGGATGTGTAAAGCTGAAGCCCCTCTTTTTCCCCAAGACACTTAGACTAGGACTAACTTTAGGATAAAAGACAAGCCATACTTTTGTGCTTTTGCTGAATTTCTAAATCCGCTTAACTGTTGAAAGTTGAATGGTTTTATGCAATTCTTTAAATTTTAAGAGTATCTCATAGATTATTAACAAGTTTTGGGCTTGTAAACTAGCTGCATCAGTCAATGACTGCTAATGATTTTTTTTTAAAAGCTCTGTCCTACACAAAAAAAACCCAACAGAAGTCTCACTTGTTGTCACTAAGATTCATTTGCTCAACAGCCTGCAAGGTGCTATTACCTTTTGCCAAGATATTTTTACCCCAGTGTTTGTCCTGGTGGATCTAACTTCTACCCTATCATAAATCTTAGAGTCTTATAAGAATAAGAAAGGGCACATCAGCTGCCTTTGGCTACTTTGCATGATTGCCTCAGTACCATTTACAAGTTGATCAAAATGGAGCAGCCTTTAGCCCATGAGAGTTAAGATAAATTGAATGAACTGCCATCACAATTTCTTTCACAATTAATACCATGATAATAAGTCTGTACATTTGAAGATAAAAAGAAGTACTGAAAATTATGGTGGATGAAAACAAAATGTTAATAAAATTTAGTCAGACTATGTCAGTAAATTGGACAGAAAAATTAAATTGATACGTTGATTAAGAGATATCCACTTCAAATCCTCATTCAGTTCAGATATTACACAAATGAGAGTGCACAGATTTGGCTAAACATACAAGACAAGGAGAGAAATGCACTCAACCTCAGAAAGCATGTATATGAGGTCAGCAGCAGGCCTTTTTCTGTTTAATGCAGCTGTCTTCTTTGGCTGGACAAGGGTAAAGGAAATAACTTCTCACCAGATACAAACTGCAGAACAGTCTTTGGCAGAGACAGCCTTTGTACAATGCTTGCATTACTGCACACTACTGCTCAGAAAAAAAACCCAACTGACTGATAAAATTTTTTCCTCAGCATCCTAAAGTAGTACATAGAAGAGAACAGGTTTGTGAAATGAGTGAAGAGGTGAAGACTTGGTGTTAAGACATATGAGGGCATGGTGGAAAAGCATTAAATAGTCTTTCTTTCACAGTCTTCTCTGATTAGACACTCAATGTTAATCCCTCTCTTCATTGGAAGGTTCTCTGCCAAGACAGTTGACAGCATATGTAGCTCCAGCTCACCAAAAGAATGAAGTAAAATATGTTAGCCTAAACCACTGCAGTTGCAAACATGTCTTGTTTAACATCTACAGTGGCATATGAGTACAAGCGTTAAGATAGCAGCACAGCAGACGTTTAAAGGCCTCTACAGTAGAAAAGCCTATGGTAAAAAAAGACCTCTACGGTAGAACAAGTGAGTTTGGGAATTCTTGTATTCAAGAATAATTAATAATTCAGTAGCCCATTTCTGATCAAAAAGAGCATCTCTGTTTTTTTCTCCTTTACCAATAATTCCTAAGCAGGACATTACTGTATTTAGAGAATTCTATTTTACAAAATACAAATTAAATATAATTGTTTAACATGCATAGTAGAGGCATATTCAGTTCAGCTCAGGACAACCTGTGAATTTCCTAAAATTCCAGGATAGTGCTTTTTCTGAGATGAATAGTAACCTATCTACAAAAACATATTATTTCTGCAGCTAATTAAATCCACAAGAAAATAATCCATCTTCAGGTTTTTATTAGCTGTCCTTTTCCAAAAATATGCTTACATCTCTAGACTCAGTGTCTAGCTTCCTGAGGTTTCAATAAAGCCTTTATGGATTTGGGTGTTTTTATTATCTCACACAATACAAGAGGATCTCTGTCCATTGGCTGCTACTCACTTGCTAGATTTTAATTCAAGTGATCTATTTGCCCTGAGAATAAATGTCCTGATCTCTTTCCTCACGCCTCCATCTCAAGCCTTTTCATTGCTGCTTCCTCACTTCTTTTCAGAAAAGGGGACAGGTGGCTACTTATTCTTCTCAGGGACACAATTACTGGAGAAAGAAAAATAAAAATTACCAAATTTAATTTACATCTTGTTTTGATGTATTTGTGGGTTATGAGAGGGAGTAATTGGGTTCGACTGGGCAAACAGTAGGGTCAAAAGAACCATGTGAAAAAGCTTTCCTGACTTCAGTGAGATCGTATTAGAGGGCAAGTTGGTCACATCATTTAATCTATGACAAGATAGTCCTCAGACCTAAGGAAGAATCCAGTACTGTAAAAAATGTTCCCTACATAGGGATGAGAAAAGGACAGATTTAATACTAAGGCCAGAACAAAGCAAATCATGTCTGAAAAAGAATGGATGACGGCATTGAGTGCAC
>NW_010234453.1:0-1118 GCF_000690775.1 Eurypyga helias
GTCGGCTCCCCCATTCCAGGGGGGCCGTCCATCCGTCCCAGGGAATGATCCATCCTAGGGGAATGATCCATCCCAAGGGAGGGTCCATCCCAGGGAAGGGGCAACCCCCGCCATGGTGTCCATCCCAGAGGAGCTGGATCCCTGGATAATGCTCCCCAGGGAAGTGCTCAGGGCAGCCGGTCAGCGATCCGGCCGTGGTCCAGTTTCTGCCAGGAGCGGGGACTGGGACTCCCTGATCCCTACGGATCCCACTGGAGATATTCCATGACTCCGAGTCTACATTTCGGCACCACACCATTCCATTTGTTGGGCTGCGCTTTGGTTTTCCGCCTCCACCATCCGCCTCTCCCACTGCCGTCGACATGGAATAATTCCCCGAGTCTTTCGTTTCCCACCTGGATTTTTATGTTTTTCCGGGGATACGACCCCTGAGCGGCGTCGGATGGGGACCCTCGGAGCTGCCAGGCCCTCGGAGAGGGAAGAGGGATGCGGTTGGAGTTGTGAAACCGGGTGAGTCAGGGCTCCCCGCCGCCTGTCACCGAGCGACCGGATTACGCCGGAGAAGCCGCCGGGGAAGAGGAAGGAAGCTGGATTATCCGTGGGTGAATCACGGAACCGTAGATCCCCGGCTGGAAGTTTGCCATCGGGATCACCGAGTCTGCAGCACCGCGGGCTGGATTCGGTGATCCCGGTGGGTTCCTTCCGGCTCCAGGTCTCCCGCGATCCTTCCACTCCCTAATAACGGGACCCAAAAGTCGTGTGGGGCAGGCTCTGCCCGGCCCTGGGGACCCTCTTCCACTCCAAAATCCCGACGTCCTTCCGCTGACACTCCCAAAACTGCTCCCAGGATGGGATGGGGCTGCCCCAGTGCGGAGCAGGGGGGGACACCCTCCCCCTCGACTCCCTCGTGCCGGCTGCCCCCGGACATCCCGCCCGCTGACCCCCAGCCAACGTGCCATGGACCCAAACCCATGGATCTCCTTCCGTGGGGCAGCTCTCCGGCCCTGGATTGTATGGATAACCGGGATTATCCCACCCGGCTGGGGAATACGGCATTTGCCACCGGTCGGCCTGGTTATGGGGCTGGGGGGGGGTGGGATGCAGCGGAGCCAGGTCCT
>NW_010234454.1:0-695 GCF_000690775.1 Eurypyga helias
TACAGTGTTCCCAAACAGTCCTTTGTAAAGTGTCATGGTTTGTTTCAGAAGCCTTTTTTCTTTACTGTCATCACTGGCCTTGAATTTATTCCTCCTCTGGATCTCTCTTTAAAGGGTTATTCATCAAACCCCACCTTTTATCAAGAACAACTGTTGCGGGTCCCACCTTTCCCATGGTTTCTGCAAAGCCTGTTTCAGATCTTCACGTCAGAGAGAGATGCAGTAGGCATCCTTCATTGCCTTTTCTCCAGTTCTGTGCTTTAGAATGGTTTGGGTTGGAAGGGGCCTTAAAGATCATCTAGTTCCAAAATGAAGTTTTTTGTTCCCAGATCTTCCTTTACTTGAAGTTCTGAACTGACGTGAGCCTGGCTTTATGCTGAGTCTCTTATAAAGCTTCCAGCGTACCCTTGCAGTATTTACAGAGGAGTATTGTGTTATCGTGAGAGTACAGTGCTGAGCCAGCAAGAGGGAGGCAGCTCTGGGTAGACCCAGGTGATTTAATGATTAGTATGAATTGTTGAGTTCAGAACTATTAAAAGTGAGTTAGATAAAAGAGAAGGTGCTTTATTTTCTATTTATCAATGTGTTGTATAACGTGAAGTTATTGTCCATTCAGCTGAGACACAGTAACTCCTGGTGTGTGCTCCGCTCTTACTTTGAAAAATTAAACAGGGTCGTTCAGTTTTGAAACATAA
>NW_010234455.1:0-5714 GCF_000690775.1 Eurypyga helias
ACCCACAATCCCTCTTTGACATTCCGGCGATGCGGCCGGCTCACTGAGACTGAACTAAAAGTCTCACACTTCATTGAACACCATTATGCGGCTTTATGCTTATAAGCCTGTTTCCCTCGGCTGCCTTTCAGCTTTGCTGGAGATCCGTTTGGCCACAGGCCGGCAGTGATTAACTGGAAGAATCCAATAAATCAGCCTGTCAGCCAGCAGGCTCTCCTCACTGTGTCTACAAATCGACATTTGGATTTGCACTCTCTTTTTTTTGCTCCCCCTTCGCTCTTCCTCCTTCCCTCCCTTCTGCCTGCCTCTCTGCCTCTCTCTCTTCTGCCACTATCCTCATTCACACCCCTCCATCGCTCGCCCTCCCTGGGGACTGCAGGGTGCCTATTTTCTCCCCGCTACAAGGTGAACTTGAAGGAAGGCTATTGTCGGCATGCCGGACCTTGCACACAGTCCTTTGGTGATACAAGTTGCTTTTGATTGGTGTGCTGTGCCAGTCCCCCTTTTTTCCCTTTTCATTTTAATTCCCCCCGCCTTAACTCTTGCAGTTCTCCTCGTCAGCAGGCAGAGAGGAATGGAGGTGATTAAGTGAGAGGGAAGGAAGGCTGGCTCTCTTACGCTGCCCTTCCCATCTGCTGTTAAAACAATGGGAATATAGAGAGCACAGACCCGGAAAAACAGCAGTGCCTGCCACTGAATGCGTGAGCAGTGGCTCTCGAGGTTCTGTGTGACCTGACCCTTACTCCCACTTTTATATTAGCAAACTATAATTAGATCTTCTGCTCGTTGCTTTGTGTGTTGTTTTGTTTTGTTTTGTCTTGTTTTGTTTTTCCCTTTGATTTCAGCTTTTTGCTAGGTGCGGCGCCCGCAGCCGATGCCATCCCTCAACGGCGTGCTTGCAGACGCTGTGCCGGGTGACTCTGCCTGGCTGCTGTTGTGTCGCAGGGACAAGCAGAGGGAGGGAAGGAAACCATGGCCTCTGAAACCTCCCAGGGCAGGCCCGCTGGGGTCAGTGAAGTGCACCTCCCTCCTCCTCTCCATCACAGCACCACTGTGTCCAGCACATGCGTGCCGCAGAGGGAAGGTACCTGCGTGGGAGATGATGAGTTGCCTTCTGCCAGCCAAGTAGTCGCTGGGTGTGACTGGTGGTGACACTCCGCAAATGTTCACCATCCCTCCAAATGTGTCCGAAGAAGCGAGTCAAAGTTGGGCAGACCTGCCAGTCTCATCTTTGGATTAAACTGAAAAATTAGAGCCCAAATGTTTTGGTTTCTCACCTTAAATTTACCCTACTGGGATTTGAAAATCTTGCAGGTTTATTTCTTCTACTTATGCTGGTTAGGGACATTCACCCTCTCCTGCCAACGTGGGCCATTCATAAATCCATTGCTGGAGTCTGAAAACACACCATTGGTCCTGTATTCAAGAACAGGGAAGGAAGGGAAAGTGATAGCCCTGCCTGTGCCCTTTGTCCATGGGTATGCATTCACCGGCCATCAACTCCATTGCCCATCAACTCCATTGCCCTGGTGGAGTCACTCCCAGCATGACTCTCAAATAAAGTTGCCATTTAGAGTACAGCTTGGGCTGCAACAGTAAAATTAACAGGTACACGGATATGGGAGTTCTGTGCATGTCCAGAAGTATCAGATGTACAGGAGGCAGGGGGGATTGGTAGCTCCTAATTAGACCACCCCTATGAAGGCAATATGGCTCCTTGTTTTGGGAGATGGGAGCTGCACAGACAGAAGTACCATGCAATTTTTAACCTGTGAGTCCTTCTCACCTTTGACATCCTCAGATGGCAGCCAGAATAACTTGTTCAGTAAAACCACTACTATCACCATTTTCTCCTCCTCTCCACAGTTTCACAGAGACAATGACTGTCTCTTTTTTTTAATTTACATTGCACTGCTTTATTAAAATGGGTGAAAATACTTGTGAAATTTCTTGCTTCAGGTCAGAAGATAATTTTATTTAGATCTCAAGCAAACAAAACATAGAAGGAAAAAGTGGAATTTGCATTGAAGCTTAGTACACTGTTGTTTGTCTTTTTGCAAGAAAACCTGTACTGTCAGTGGCGATAACCCATATAAAACAAAAAAAAAATTTAGTTGTCCTGAAATTTACATGCATCTTTATAAGAATACATTTATACTCCATACAACATCTGGCTATTCTTATTAACCATGTAAGTGGCCAATCTCAAGACCTTGGTGAGCTATTGTAGTGATATATTCCACAAATTAATTCTAGATTGAAGGCCTTCCTGAAATTTGGTTGCTTTCAATTTCCACCTGCTCTCATGGTATTTGGAAGAACAAAATCAGTGGTGATGATTTACTTTCCCTAAATCATTGTGTGTGCCTCTGACTTCATCTTCCATGAACTAAATAATCTCTATCTGCATTTATATAGAGGTCTCTCCCTGATTCTATTTTCTTTGTCCTCTTCTACTTTGAATTTGTTTCTTTCATAAGAAAATATGGTTGGCCCAACTTGCAGAGTCTGAAAATGCTTTTGAATAAGTTTCTCTTGTAGTGTGAACTTCTTGGTATGACTGTCATATATGAGTTCACCTACTTTGTAAAAATTATACCCACAAATTATTTTTAAAAATTATTTACTAGCAAAACTTCTATGAATTTAAACTTTCATATGGTTCATAATGTAGAATGTAGTAAAAAGCATCAAGCTATGGGCATTAAAACTTGAAAACATTTAAAATACAAGTTTTATTTTCACTGATATACCTCGAATAAATTTTCACTTTTCAACAAATCTTAATTTTAAATATTTCTATCTTTGTGTGCATAGCTATGGGCTTTCTGATTGGTTCTACATTCTAACTGACTTATTTTGTGTTGCATGTCAATGTATTTGGTTTGATTCCTGTTCTCCTATTTTTAGCATTTTTCAATCTTTATTCTTAAGTTCAGTATGAAATAAGATGACATTTTCAGCTGGACACTCTGTGTTAGAAATAAAATTAATTATTTTATATTTAATTGAAACATTCAGACACTTTTTAAAGAAGAGTTGCAGTTATGATAATTAAACCTGTGTGAGCCCAACAGCTTGCTCTGAACAGCCACTGTAAGGCACTGGTAACTTCAATGTCTTGCTACGCCTGTTTTACTTCCAAGAGTAAGAGATACGTGTAATACATATATAGAATATTTGCTTGTTTGTGGGGTTTTTTGTTTGTTTGTTTGTGTGGGGTTTTTTGGGGGTTGGGTTTTTTTTTTTTTTCTAGTGCTAGGACTAGACACAGTACAATATAAGTATATATTACCACCTTCTTAGTTAGAGATTTGAGAAAAGCAATTCTGAGAGACTTCTAGTCTAAGCTGGGGGAAATGAAACAGAAGATTTATTGCTTAGATTGTGCTTGAGAAACACAAGTTGCCTTCCTAGGCCAAAAGCACAGAAGAAACACCAAACCTACTGTAAACCCTGACTAGCCAGGACCTGAGATTCCTTCCCTCCTCATCCCCTTGATATATGAGTTGATCCTTAACAAAGATCATATTTGGTCAAGGTCTGCTTGCTGTGTCTGAGCAGCCCCTGAAGGGCCGTGTGTAGCTGGGGTCAGCCAGGTGTGTGTCAGAGGAAATTAAGCAGCTGCAGCTGCGTTGGAGGTGAGCAGAAGAAGCTGTGGGTTATTTATTCCTGCAACAGAGGGGAAAATGTTATTTTGACTCGCCTGGTAGGGAAGTTAGGGTTGCTCAGGAGTGACCATGCCTCCAGCATTTCTGCTATTTGCAGTGTTATTTAGCATTGCCTGCCCTGAGGCCTGGCAGCAGGTAGGAAGGGGCCCAGCTACTAGAAACCTGTCTTTGCCAAAAATGAGGACTTGTCTGAGTATCCCTTATTGTGCTCTAGATGTGCTTGCTGCTTATACGGGGTGCAAGATCATTGGAATGTAAGTATTTGTGCACTTTAACACTTTCCTACTACTGACTTCTATTATTGATTGCCTTTGGTAACTCAGTCAACAAATACGCTTTCATCCAGGGTGGCCTTTCAAGCGAGGTCTGATGGACCTAGGTTATGCTGATTTTGTCTGGCAGAGAGTTAATTTTGTTTATAGAAGCTAGCATGGCACTATGTTTTGGACTCGTGCTGAAAACAGTGTTGATAACACAGGGGTCTTTCAGTTATTTCTGAGCAGTGCTTACACAGAGTCAAGGCCTTTTCTGACTCACACCACCCCATCAGCAAGTAAGATGGGGGTGCACAAAAAGTTGGGAGGGAGCACGGCCAGGACAGCTGACCTTAAGTGACCACAGGGATATTCTATATCATATGACATTGTGCTCAGCATATAAGCCTGGGGGAAGAAGGAAGTGGGACATATTCAGAGCGGTGGTGTTCATCTTCCCAAATAACCACTATGTGTGATAGACCCCTGCTTTCCTGGATATGGCTGAACACTTCCCTGCCAATGGGATGAACCCTCCCCTGCCAATGGGAAGTGGTGAACAAACCCCTTGTTTTTTCCTTGTATGTGTGGCTTTTGCTTTACCTATTAAATTGTCTTTATCTCAACTCACAAGTTTTCTCACTTTTAGCCCTCTGATTCTGTCTCCCATCCTGACGTGGGGGGACTGAATAAGCAGCTGTGTGGTGCTTAGTTTCTGGCTGGGGTTATACCACGACATAGTCTTAAGGAAAGAATTGATTGCCTTTTAACTATGCAACTGGCAAGCCTTATTATTTCTGTTTAGCATCAAATTAAACTGTTTCCAGCAGCTGCTGCTAAATTTGCAAGACTTCAGGAGCAGCTACACATCCTACTCTAGTTTGGATAGAAAGTTAAGCTGTTCTTTTTTTTTTTTTTTTTTTTTTAACAACAAGTTATCTCATTAAGTCTGTATTTCCCAGCTATGAAGTTGCCACTTCCCTCCAGGCCCCAACATCTTTGATCAGAGATCCAGGATGAGAAAAGGAGGCTGGAGGCTGAGTCCCAGGGATGCTTAGTAACATGTGTTCGTGGTCCCTTTTCCTGAGGCAGTTTTGTGTAGCTAACTAGGCTTTTCCCTGTCGTCTCTTGCAAGAAGGTACGTCTTTCTTGTTTGCCGCCCCCGCTTCAATTCAGACTTGTTGCTGTTCTGATTTCTCCACTTGCACCTGGCCATATTCTGGCTGTCTTGGTGAGAACTGTAGTGCAAGAGAAGCAAAACAGGCAGGTTTTCAGAAATCTCTTTGACAGCAATGCCAACTAATACAACAAAGGAAGATCTGCAGGTTCACAGCAGTGGGAGCAATAACTGCAAACATCAAGCACAGCCTGTAAATAGGGGAGGGCATGCCCCAAGCACCCCCATGCCACCCTCTAGCACCAAGCTAGACACTTCATGCCTACTCAGAAAACAAGAATCTTCCTGCTTTTCCTCTGCTTAGGCCTCCTAAGTGATGTGTATTCATGCCTGTATCTATCTATGTGACAAAATGAACACAAACTTTCATGTACTGATTGTCTAAGCATCTAATTTTGGACATTATATATGCTGCTGGGAAACCACAGGTATCTTGTAACTGATGCCTCTCAAATAACCTGATTGGAGCATGTGTAAAGTCTGAATATAGAGTCACGTATAGTACTTTTCTAATTGCTAGAGTGAAGCATTTTATATTCCTGGTGGAGAGGCTTCTGCTGCTGACATTAGAAAGCAGCAATATATCTATAGTGTAAACACTTTTTTATATAT
>NW_010234456.1:0-242 GCF_000690775.1 Eurypyga helias
CCGTGGAGGGACCCATGGGGACCCCCCTGAAAGGACACCGGGGGGGCAGAGGAGTCCCAGGTGTTTGTGCCCCAGCGTAAGGGTGGCAGAGCCGTGGTGTGTGATGGGGCGAGGGGTCCCAGCCGTTGGAGAAGGAAGGATGGAGGGAGGAAGGGGCATCCCCCTCCAAAAGTGCCAGCAGCCAGGGACACTCCCACGGCTTTCCAGGCACGGACACATCCCTAGGACTTATGGAGGGGGGG
>NW_010234456.1:444-691 GCF_000690775.1 Eurypyga helias
GGAGGAGAAAAGGTTTCTCACGCCTCCGCAAGCGGAGCTGAAGGGCAGACTGCTTTTGATGAGCCAAAACCTTCCCAATTTCCTCCCTCCGGGAAAGCAGGAGGAGGCCTTGCAATCCCCTGAACCCGTTAAATACCTAGAGGGAGAGAGCACCGTTTCCCAGCCCTTTTGGAGCAAAGACGCAAAGAGTTAAATATCCCCCCACCCCCCCCTCCCGCCCGCAAACATGAGGAGATGCTGAACACGC
>NW_010234456.1:1015-1346 GCF_000690775.1 Eurypyga helias
GGGCTCCCCCGCCTGTGGCTCACCCTAGGCGGGCCAGGGTGCGTGCCAGGAGCTCTGCACCCACACCGTTTCCAGGGCTGACAGTTCAGTGTCTTTCACCTGCAATGGCTTTCTGGGAGGAAGAATCCAAAGAAGAGCTGGAGGCTCACCCAGTGGCTGGGGGAGGATCCCCCCCCCCCCCCCCCCTCCCGCCGGCAAACATGAGGAGATGCTGAAACCGCTGGATAATTGGGTGGGAAAGGGCAAGACAAGGCGCGTGGGGTGCACGAAGGGAGGAGGGGTGCGGGTTTGCGAGGGGGGCCCCTCCGGGACACTGGGGGCCCATCGGCAG
>NW_010234457.1:0-6227 GCF_000690775.1 Eurypyga helias
TTATAATCATTTAATGATTATATAGAATTAACTTAAGTATATCAATTACACGGAATCAATTAATGATGACATAGAACTGACTCGATATAACCGATCTACCCATAAATTAATTCTCAATAACCAGGAGACAGGGACAACAACATCTGCCCCAAATCTGCCCCAAATCTGCCCCCAAATTCCTTCTCTATTAGCCATAATATTAATCTGTTATTCCTAATATCTCCCTGTTCCTCCCCCCCTTTACAAAAAAGGGGTGTTTTCAGCCCAAAGCAGGTGCTGTTTTTCAGGCCGGTTGCGCCCCGTTGGGTTTCGTTCATTTGTTTTTTGTGCCAAAAAAAAAAAAAAAAAAAGAGGAATTGGGTAAAAAAAACCCTCAGCAAAACACCCCCGACTTCTCCTTTCTTGCTGTTTTCGAAACTTGAACGGAGCTATTTTGGGCATTTTTGGGCAGAAAAGTGTGCCTGGCCTGCCCCCTGCAGCTGGCAGCTGCTGCAACCTGCCATTTTGGGGAAAACCAGCAGAAAAACCCACTTTTAATTTTAATTTCTTTATATTTTCAACCTCGATTTTGCTTCCTAAAGGCCAAAAAAAATGGTCTAAGAGAGGGGGTTTTATGGCATTTTATCGCCACCCACAGAGCAAAATAATCTAATTCTTGGATCCCTGAATGTAAAGTGTACAAATTTTATATATTTGATCCATTTTTCTACGATTTCAGTTATATTTGACCTATTTCTCTATTTTCTAATAGATATTTCATTCAGTTTTGTATTTTCTATTAGATATTTGACCTATTTTTGTATTTTCTCTTATCTAATAGAAAATCTAGGAAACAGATTAAATATCTATTAGAAAACATAGAAAAATAGATCAAATGTATATTTGATTATTATGTATTTGGGGTTTTTTTTGTATTTTCTATCATATACTTGATATCTTTTTTTTTTTCATTATAGATTCTATCTATTTCCCTATATTTCATATATTTCTGCATTTTCAGTTATTAAACATATAATAGAAAGTAGAAAAATACATTCAATTGATACAGGGTTGTATTTTCCACCAATTTGATGTATTTTTCTTTTTCCATTATACATTTGATATATTTCTGAGTCTTCTCTTACATATTTGACCCATTTCCCTATTTTCTCTTATATATTTAATACATTTCCATATTTTCTATTTGATATTTGAATTATTTTTCTATTTTCTACTACACATTTTCATCTATTCGCTATTTTTCTACATCACATATTCCACACAGATTTTTTTTTCAAGCAACAACCCCAAACTCCACAACCTGCACCCCAAATCGCCCCTGATTTAACCTAAACCCCCTCAAAATTTATAAAGTCCCAGCCCCGTTTTCAGTCAGAATTAAGTTTTCAGCACAGGGAGGGAAAATGAGATTATTGCGTGGATTTTAGTAAATCCTCATATCAAGCCTCCAAAATTATCTTTTTGACTGACTTAATGTTTTCTCTGTTAAAAACATTCCTCCCTGCTCCTGAAAACTCAATTTCACCCTATTTTAATTTTTTGTTTCCTCTCCAAAAATTGCTATTTTTGCCCCCACATCCACTCCCTAAACTCACTTTTTTTAAGCCAAAGTGGCCCATTCCAAGCCTACCCACTGCCCAAGGCCGACGGCAACGCCAATTATCGAGAATTAAAATTGACATTTCTGAGATGTTCATGCGGTTATTGGTTAAATAAGGCAGAAAAAATATAGAACTCACAATAATGGACCAAAAAGGGCAAACCCGCTCACCCTCTTATTCCTCGTTAAAAATGTAACATTCGCTTAATTAACAATTTAATAGCCAGATTTTGGGGAAAATAATCACAAGTTCTGTTTGGATTCATGAATTTCCTATTAATGAAGGAATTAAAAAATAAAATTCCTATTAAAGGAGTTTAATACAATTTTTGGGTGTCTTAAATGAGCCAAAATCCTCTGAAACAGCCACGAAAATGTCCAATTAAACTTTTTCCACCTCAAAAAAGGAGTTGGAGTTCAGCTTTGTTAGAAAACTCTGAGAACTACCCCCAAAACTCTGTAAAAACTAAGATTTTTAAGCCAAGACTAAGTCCAACCTCTGAATTCCCCTACAAGTCCCCAAAATGCCACATCTTAAAGAAAATACGTGATAAGACAAAAAAAAAAAAAAAAAAAATCAAGAAGATTCACAGAGACGCAAATTCAGGGACTCTAAGCAGCAAATTTAAGTCACCGCCCCCAGAATGGCCCCAAAAAAGCCACTTTTAGGGCACAACCCGAAGGTTTGCTGTTCAAATGCTCCGATTAGGAAAACTCATAATATAAAAATATTCGTAATTTCTCATCTATGTCTAAATTGAACTAATTTTATGTCAAAATATCATTCTATTTATATGTATATAATTGTTTTAAATCACCAAAGACTAAAAAAAGCCACAAAACCACTAAAAAATTCAAGTTTTTTCCGCCCTATTTTGCCCAAAAGCAGCAAATTATCACCCTGAAAATATATTTACAGTATTATATTCAAGGAAGGGGGAAAAAATTAAAGAATCATCACTATTTCGACTTTACCCCAAACCCCTTCTCTTACATCTCATTCCTTGGAGTGAAATGGCATTTTCTGCAGCAAAAATACATTTTCTGGCAAAAAAAAACCACGGACTGAGCCCCCCAAACCAGCCTCTTGGCCCCCAAATTTTATATTACTTCCCTAAAACACCCCAAATCCACCAAAAGTTTAGATTTTTGGACTATTTTTGCCATCTATTTGGTCCCAGATTAATATTTTTTCACAAAATAAGACCCTAAAGTAATTTTTTCTGCCAATTCTGCCATCAAATCACCTGCAGAAAGTATTTTGCACCCTAAAACTTGACTTTTTGACCATCAAATCATCTCCAATTATATACATATATAAAAAAGGCCCTAAAAATCAGTATTTTCAGCCTAAATCCGCCATTAAACTGCCTAGAGGTGATTTTTCAACCCAAAAGGGGACCATAAAATCATCTTTTTTCCCCGGTTCTGCCATCAAGTCACCTGCAAATGTTTCTTTCCACTCTAAAAATGGACATTTTGACATATTTTTGACCATCACATCACATCTAAATTATTTAAACACACGTCCCCACCCCCCCAACCTTAAAAATCAACATTTTCTGCCCAAATCTGCCACTAAATCACTTATGGATGATTTCCGCCCCCAAAAAAACCCTAAAATTCTCTTTTCTTTGCCCAATTCTGCCCCCAAGTCATCTGCGGATGATTTTTCCTCCCTAAAAACTGACTTTTTGACCTGTTTTTGATATCAAATGACCTCCAAATTATTTTTTTCCCCAGAAAATTCCCTAAAAATGATAATTTTTTCCCCAAATACACCATTTAATGACTTACGGAATTCTTTTCTCCTAAAAACAACCCTAGAATTGCCCTTTATGCTCAATTTTGCCATCAAATCACGCCAGAGTCAAGTCCCCCCACCCCCTCACTCTCAAATTCGACTTTTTGACCCATTTTTGACCAAATTCCCACCAGCCAAATTCCCTGGCTCTAAAAAAAACACCCCAAAATCGACATTTTTACCTCAAATTGCCTCAAAAACGGACATTTTCCCCAATAAAATGCCCCCAAACTGACATTTTGACCTACCGACCGCTGTTTCGCCCCCCAAAAAGGGGGTTTCCCGCCCTCGAGCCCACCCCCCCAGGCCAAAATTTTGGGGAAAAAAAGACCAGAAAGGGCCTTGGCGAGACGTTAGGGACGAGGACTTACCGGAGGAGACGGTGACGATGGTCCCGCTGCCCCACGCATCGATACCACCAGCATTAGCACGGTGCCACACAGCCCCTGTCCCCCCGTGCAAAAACTCCTCCCCCGCCGGTTCTGGGGCTAAAATCCATTTTTAACCCATTTGGGGGGAATTTTTAACCACGAAATTCAAAAACAACCCAAAAAATAGGGAAATACGGGTTTTTTTCCTTTTTTGGGTGCATCCCTTGTAATTAAAATTGGGTTTTTTCCTTCTCTTCAGCTGCGGAGTTGTACGACGGGAGGGTGGATTTTGTACCAAAAAATGAGCAAAAAACCCAGAGAGAAAAAGGAAAAAACAACAAAAAGAAAAAGCAGCAAAGTATTTGAGGCAAAAGTGGAAAGAATTAGGAAAAATCCACACGTTTGGGATCGTGATGCCCATGAAAGCTGGAGAAATGCCCATATGTGGGAAAAAAAAATACCATAAAAGGGTAATGCATCCAAGTATTTGGGGAAAAAATGGGAATAAAGAGGAAAACACCCTATACCTGGGATCCAAAAAGGAAATAAATTCCCATATTTGATGCAAAAATGCCTTAAAAAGGCAAATGCATGCAGATATTGAGTAAAAAACCGCCATAAAATGCAAAAGCATGCAAATATTTGGGGCAAAAAATGGGAAAAAATAGAAAAAAATAATTGAGATCAGAAAGTGAGAGGAATTCCAATATTTCGGGGGGAAAATGCCATGAAAAGGCAAACGCATGCAAATATTTTGGGTAAAAAAATGCCATAAAAGGCAAAAGCATGCAAATATTTGGGGCAAAACATTGGAATAAAGAGGTAAACACTCCATGTTTGGGGCCATGATACCATAAAAGGCAGAGATATGCAAATATTTGGGGGAAAAATGTCCTAAAAAAGCCAAAGCATGCAAATATTTGGGGAAAAAATTGGAATGAAGAGGAAAACTCCCCATATTTGGGACCATGATGCCCATAAAAGGTAGAGATATGCCCATAATCGGGGCAAAAACACACAAAAAAGCATATATTTGGGGCAAGTGGCCTGAAGAGCCGAAGTGTGCCCAGACTGGGGGCAAAATTCACAAAATAGAGAAAAATATCCTCCGATTTGCTGCAAAAATGACAATAAATGGTGAAACATCCCCAGATTTGGTGCAAAAACAGTCACAAAGGGGAAGACTTCCCCATTTTCGAGGCAGAAGTGGCCAGAAAAGGGGAAGAGGGCACAAGTGGGAGCTGCTCCTCTGAAGTATCCAAGCAGCCACGGGCTGAGCTCGTCCCTCCCACACCCAAAATTGCCCTTAAAAGGGAAAGATAACCCCGGAATGGGTGGGAATCTGGTCTTAAAGTGTAAAGAAATCCCCAAAACTGGGGCTGAAATATCAAGAAATAGAGCAAAAACATCCCCAGGTTCAGGAGAAAAATTGTTGTAAAAGGAAAATGATCCTCGTCTCTGGAAAACAGAGGGCAAAATGTTCCCGTATTTCAGAGATTACAGGGAATAACAAGGAAAAATATCCTCTTCCTTAGGGAAAAATGGGCATAAACAGTGAGAAAAACACAGCCCCATTCTGGGGCCAGAACACCCATAAATGGCACAGAAATGCTTCAATTCTGGGCAAAATTAGCCACAAGGGCAAAAATTCCCAACATCTGAGGCAAAACTGGCCGCAAAAGGCAGAAAAACACTAATATTTAGGGGAAAACTGGCCGGAAAAGGCCAAATGTTTCCAGCTTTGAGGGCAAACACGCCAGAAACAGGAAAAACATTCCCTACGACAGGGCATGAATAGTGGGAAAGGGAAAAGCATGGACAGATTTGTAGCAAAAAGGGTCA
Organism: Eurypyga helias; assembly: GCF_000690775.1. Lineage (NCBI taxonomy): Eukaryota > Metazoa > Chordata > Aves > Eurypygiformes > Eurypygidae > Eurypyga > Eurypyga helias. The sequence goes on from NW_010234457.1 coordinate 5,618, forward strand.
AAACCAAAACATATCAGAATATTTAGGGGAAATAAAGTTTATAAAAGGAAAACCATTCCCAGATTTGGGTGAAAACCAGCTCAAAGAGACAAAGTTGCCCAAATTTGGGTCCACGAAGGCCCAAAGGGCTGAAACGCGCCCAGGTTGGACGTGAGAAGGGCCCCAGATGTCAAAGCAGACACACTTGTGGGGCAAGAAACCCCCCAAGGGCTGAAGCGTCCCAAAATTTGGGTCGAGAAGGGCCCAAACCAACAAAGAACGCCCAGATTTGGGTTGAGAACAGGCCAAGAGAGCAACTGTGTCCTGAATTGGGTCAAGAATGGTCCAAAGTGTCAAAGCATGCTCCAATTTGGGTAGAGAATGGCCCAAAGGGCCAAAATGGGCGCAGATTTGGGTCAAAAAGGGCCAAGAGTGCCAAAGAATGACCTGATCTGGACAAAATGTACAAAATAGGGTAAAAAAAACCCCAGATTTGCTGAAAACTTCACAGTAATGGGCAAAAAATTGCAAAATTAAGGTAAAAAGAGAAATAAAGGAGAAAACCATCCCCATTGTCAAGGCAGAAGAGGGCAGAAAGGGAAGGAGGCACAAGAGGAGGCTGCAGCGCCGG
>NW_010234458.1:0-10270 GCF_000690775.1 Eurypyga helias
CCTGTACTCGGCACTGGTGAGGCTGTACCGTGAATGCCATGTTCAGTATTTTAAGTGACAGAAGTTTGGCAGGAGCAGCTAACATGCTGTCTTTTGTTATTTAAAACAGCCAGTTGATTAAAGGTTTATACCTAACTGTAGTTTTAATAACCAAAAATCCTCCCCTGTCTAGTTTTAACAAATTGGACATTTTCTTTACCGCACTTCACGTTAGTTTACTGGGGTTTTTGTTTGGTTTTTTTTTTTTTTTTTTAAATTTCATAACAGGGGTGGTAAGCACCCAAATCAACACAGGATGAATAAAGCTGTACAAAAAAGCAATGATCTATGAATGAAAGTGTGGGAGTAAGTTGAAATGCATGAGGGTATGTATTACAGTGTTTTGTCACTATCGCTGTTTCCTTTTTTGTTGTGCTTTTTATTTTTTTCACGTTTAACAGATGAGTGTTGTCACTCAGGCGTTCTTAGTCTGTAATTTCTTGGGACTATAAATCCCCAGCCTTTCAGTCCTGTCAGAGTCTGTGCGATAGGCTGATGATGTTATTCATCTTCTTCTCATCCAGAATGCACACGTGTATCTTGTTTACTTGTCGTGTGCTGGATTGAAATACCCGGTTGTAGCAACTGGTTGCTTCACCAGTTAAGGTCAGGCAGGACTGAGGGTGTCCATTCTACTAGGTTGGTCTCCAGTTAGGAACCAAATTTTTTATTCTCTAAAAATCTGCATTGTGTGTCCAGTCTAAATGGGCAGCAGGGGGAAAAAACAAGTATTAAATTGCCACTTTAGTGACAATGGATTGAGTTAGGGTAACCATTTCTAGGTAGAAGCTCTACTGCATAGCCGCCATTTAATATCTGAAAGGGTCATGGTTTTCCTTCAGTTACTGCTTTTTAGACCTTGTATGAAAGTGCAGCTCTTTTTCCATAGTCAAAATGCAGAGCATAAGTTAAGAGCATCTTTCTGTCTAGAGGCAGACTCCTGTCATTTCAAACAGGTTTCCCAGGCTATGAGGAGCAATATGGAGTTTGAATGCAGGATTTAAATTTATCTATCTATTTATTTATTTATTTACTCATTTGATGCTTCCCATCTTACTTGAAATAGTTTTTTGTCTTTATCTGATTTGTTCGCTTCCTGTGGAAAATTACTATAGGAAAAAAACCCAAAAGACTGGAAAATGTGTTCCTGTTTGTTCTGTCAATTTTACTGTTTTGCCTCAATCGGAGTCTCATTATCAAACTTCAAACAATTTTTTATTCTAGTTGGTGATATTATGGGACATTATGTCTTGCTTGTAACCCAGTATATATCCTATGCTGTATACCATCCCTTTAAACAAGATTCTCAGTTGAAAATATATACACTTACTTCTATCAACAGTTATCTTCAGTAGGCTCATTGCAAAGCAGCTCCAACTTTAATTTGCTGCAGTGTGGAGCAACTTCTGCAAGTGCAAGCTAAAGGTAAAATTCTGATGTCTTGGCATGTTACCAGTTTTTGCCGACTGTCCCCTGTGTGGTGCAGGAGTAGAACAGCAAACCAGCTTCAGAACAGCTATTGTGTAGAAACAGATTAATAGCAACATAGTTGATCCCTGTCCCAGCATAGTCTACAGACTTGTGGGGTATTTAGTAGTCTCTCTAAAGACAGCAGTTTTAAATAGTGTGTAAATTGTTTAGCAATTTATCTTAATCAATTTTAGCAACTCTTTTTTGCGTACAAGAATCAAAGTGTGATTTCTTTCAAATGTTTGCTAGCAGATAGGGTAAATTTGTCCATTTTTCCTCCCAACACGTTTCAATAGAGTTACACTGCAGGTAGAATCTTAGAATCACAGAATGGTTTGGGTTGGAAGGGACCTTAAAGACCATCTGGTTCCAACCCCCCTGCCATGGGCAGGGACACCTTCCACTAGACCAGGTTGCTCAAAGCCTCATCCAGCCTGGCCTTGAACACTTCCAGGGATGGGGCATCCACAGCTTCTCTGGGCAACCTGTTCCAGTGCCTCACCACCCTCTCCGGGAAGAATTTCTTCCTGATACCTAATGTAAACCTCCCTGCTTTCAATTTAAACCCGTTACCCCTTGTCCTGTCACTACAGGCCCTTGTAAAAAGTCCCCCCCAGCTTCCTTGTAGCCCCTTCAGGTACTGGAAGGTGCTCTAAGGTCTCCCCGGAGCCTTCTCTTCTCCAGGCTGAACAAGCCCAACTCTCTCAGCCTGTCCCCATAGCAGAGGTGCTCCAGCCCTCTGAGCATCTTCGGGGCCTCCTCGGGACTTGCTCCAGCAGATCCATGTCCTTATATTGAGGGCTCTCAGCTTCTCATCTTCTTTACACCTCATTACAGTCGTGTATTTTGAAACATATCATTTTATATAGATACTTATGGTTTTCTGTTTGCAAGCCCTTATTTTACAGCCTGTCCCCATAGCAGAGGTGCTCCAGCCCTCTGAGCATCTTCGGGGCCTCCTCGGGACTTGCTCCAGCAGATCCATGTCCTTATATTGAGGGCTCTCAGCTTCTCATCTTCTTTACACCTCATTACAGTCGTGTATTTTGAAACATATCATTTTATATAGATACTTATGGTTTTCTGTTTGCAAGCCCTTATTTTAAATTATATCAGTTATAATCTTTGTGTCTTTGTTGCATTCATTTGTGTATACAAAGTGAGTTTTAGTTCATTAGTGTGAGACAGGAGCAGGATATATTGGAAGGAGACAGTTCAAATACCTGGTTTCAAATGAGACAATTCTAATTTATTGCAGAAAATACAGTAAAACCACATGACAAAAGCAGTAGCAAGGATAATCTGTGCATTTTATCTTTTCTCTTAGTGGTGAAATAGTTTCTGGTGATCCTAATACAGACTTCAAAAACTGCTTTTTCCATTTTGAGGTTAACAAATAATGTTTCTATAATTCTATTAATTTGTCCCTTTTGCAAAAAATACTTTTGTTGGTATTTTGGTTTTCTATTTTTTTTTTTTTAACTGCTCAGGCCTCACTTAAATAGCATCATCAGCTCGGGTAATTGCTAATGACAATGCTGTTGTAATAAACACACTCAGATGTCACCACCATTCTAGTAACAATCTTTAATTTTCTTACTCTTGTATCTTACATGCAAATCATCACCTTTTTTGAAAGCGAGCCTGAAATGTTTTCTCTGGAGGAATTCTTTCTCCTTTTCTTCAGTCTACAGTAGTTTCTTGTGGTTTTTAGTAGTGTCAATACTTATGGACGAAGTTTTGATGTGCTAAATACAAAAGGTGCAAAATAAGGGAGGTGACTGAATTTACCAAGGTGTGCACAGCAGGAAGAAGTTCTCCAGTTTTATTGGGATGGGCAGGTCTTGCACACTACTCAGACAGCTTAAATCCTCAGGGGTGACTGCAGTGCACTCCCTACAACAATGAAGGAAAGCATGCAAAAGGGAAGATGGTAATCAAGAAAAGTTAATGTTGCTGAGGCATGCGATGCTTGGCTAGGCTTTTTGCCTCTGTGATGAAATTACAGGCTTTGCAGATGAGGGGAGAGTAGTGGACATAGTGTACTTGTACTTCAGAAGACTTTGATGCTGCTGTGTTACTGTCATTTGTAAGCTGAAGAAGTATAAGCTGGAGGAACAGAGCATTAGGTAAGGTGAAAAATGCCTGGACTGCTAATGACTAGATGGTGGCTCAATGTCCACTTAGTGCCTGGGGAAAAGTGGTATACCTTGGGGTCCAGTTCTGTATGCAATATTGTTCAGTATCTCTATCAAGAACCCGGTTGCTGAGGTGGAAAGGAAGACTCTACCCTCAGCAAGCCTGCAGAGAACATTAAGCTGTGGGAGTGACACCGACAGAAGAAGTGAGGTGCAGTATGGTAGGGACCTTGAAGCACCTGAGGAGTGGGCCTTCAAAAACCTCATGAGTTAAGCAAGAAATACTGCAAAATTTTGCAGATGGGGTGAAGTAACACCATACAGTCTGGGAGGGGACTGGCTAAGGAGCAGATATGCTGAAAAGGATTTGGGGTTTCCAGTGGGTGCCGAGTTGAGCCAGAAGTATGCTCACGTTGCAAATAAAACAAGCCACATGTTGGTCTGCATTAGGAGGAGCATGCTCAGTGGGCTGAGGGAAGATCTGTTGCCCTCTATTCCCTGCTGGAAGGATTGTGCTCAGTTCTAAGGGAGATGCTATAGTGGCCTTTTAAAAATACAAGATAAAGAGTTACAAAGGTGAACTGAGCAGAGCTCTTCTCAATAGCTCAGTGTGTCTGTGAAAGAGGATGCCCTGAAGAACAGGGAAGAAACAGGGCATCTTGGATAGATCTCCGCAAACCTCACTTTGGTTCCAAGTAGTCGGCCTCTAAAGAAACGTGTGACATTACGATGCATTGAATATTGCGGGCTTGTTTTCATATTTGCTACTTCTAACATAAAAGAATAACAACTTCATTAGACATCTGCAGAATGGGAGCAGAAGCTAATCCAAACACCTATAGACTCCCAGTGCATCAATGCAGTCAGATGGTTTCTTTTTCTCTGGAACTGTGTGCGTTAGGAATAACCTAGTTTTTGTATAAAACTCTATCTTCATACTGATTTCTCTCCATATTAAAACACTGTTTGTTAGTATCTGTTTGAAGTTAAACTTCAGGCTAGAAACAGGTGTGGAAATATGACAGCAGAATGGAAACAGGTCACGATAAGTCTAAGTTGGTAAGATTCTTTTGTTGCTTTCTTTTTCAAGCCTCTGTCAAAGGTGACTTTTTTATCAGTGCTTGACGAAGCTCACATGCTTGATATCTTCTCAGAGTTTTGAACTGCCAAAGTAATTGCAAGTATTTTTAGAATGTGCTTTTGTGTTACTAATATGCTGGGCTTGTGCATCATGAGCTCTGAAACATGGAAGCATGATGCTAATTGGTAGTTTACGTTCTTTGACTAAGAATGGTAATGTTTGTCTTTGATAAGGGTAGGTTAATGTGGTTTCTCTGCATTTCCAGGAAGCAATCTCTGCTAAAAACGGTTTTGATATTCTAATGGCAATTTCCAATATCTAACAAATATCTAAAGGAAGATGGATTTACTTGGCCAGTGGGTTTCAACGTGGTATTTTAGCTCTGTATGTAGAAGGCAACTAATCCAATGTACTGTCTGTTAGTTTCCTTGACCACAAAATGGCAGTAAAATACTGCTGTGGCTAGTGAAGGGATCAGGGCTTGATGAAGGCTCTGGAGGTCTGGTTGGTCTACAGAAGCAAAATATTGAAAATGGAAAAAAAAATGTGTATGGTTATCAGCTTGTATCCTGAGTAATAATATGGCTGTAGGGAGTAAATTAATCTGGTAAAACGTGGGTTTGGCAGCGTGTGAAAGTAGGCTTGCTTCATGTGCCTGAGGTAGATGAATGGGGAGAAAAACTAAATAGTAAGAAAAAACTGGAGGAGGCTTGGATTGTAATCATGTTTGAATGGAACTACTCCAGGTTAAGCAACATGCAGAAAAAGTGGAGAAAAATATGTACTTTTTTTTTACCTAATAGAAGATATTAAGTGGATGGGAAAGGTCTATTCTGTGCATTGCAGATGCAGGGTTGGTATTTACTATTTAACCACTAGAAAGTAGGAATTGTGATGTCTGTTTTCATAGTGTCTGCATACCAGCTCTTTTTATTCCTTGACAAAGGAAGAATGTGTGCTCTGCTTGGTGACTTACTGGCCTAATAATGTGTATTTCTTGGTTTTATTTACTGTGACCAGATACTTGTAGGGGAAGCAAATATTTTAAATTTTCAATTTGAACAATCTGATACTTATTCTATTTATTAATTTAGTAATGTTAATTCTTTAATAATGAAAAGAAAATAACACCTTTTTTCTTCTATTTTTTTAAATATTAGTGGCAGCAATGTTTCACGTTGTTAAGTCAGTACATCTCAGCAGAATGTTGTCACATTTATGATGTGATCATTTCATCTCCCTTGAATGCTCAAGAGTATTTCTTCTAATAGATGTCATGTTGGTCTACAATTTTAGAATTTGTGGGATTATGTTGACTGGACAACAGATTGTGTGTAGGAGCTAATTTGATTTGTACCAAAAGAATGGTAAGTTGTTGACCCTAGCCAGTAAAGAATCTGATGCTGTCTGGTGCTAGGGAGATCTGTCCAAGTTATGAATTGAGTGAAGCATCATCACACCAGTTTTTACTTTTCTCAAGTCTGGATGACTCTGCTGTACAAATACAGTGTGCTGTACAAATACCAGTGCAGTAATAGGCATGTTTCCTGAAGTGCATTTACCCTTACAAAAAATAACTGTGGAACAGGACAGGAATTTCCTTGAAGAGAAAAGACTGGGGGAGAATGGGTTGTTTTTATAATTTCTAGCATTTTGTAATAATAAAGCTGTGGGACTAGAACATCCCAAGGTGTTTAGAAAAATTGGGCGTTTGGCATTCATACGGCACCAGTACAGAAAGAGAAGAGTGTGACTTATGTTTGAGGTAGAAAGGTAGAAAGATGTAAGTCAGTAGCTTCCATATTGTTTTTAATCAGAGTGGACCCTTCTAAAAAACACAGGAAAATGTCTAACTTTCCATGACAGTTTTAATGCATCATACATCATCTAGTTGTATTGGTGGACCATTTCATTTTAATTTTCATAAACTTGGTTCAGGCATAAAGCAGGATTATAGACCTTTCCAGTGCTCATACACCCCACTGAGGCTCTGTTTCTATTTGTATCTCCAATTTTGCTGAACTTTGCTAGGGAAATAACAGTGTTAGTTGCATAAACTCCTTGACTTGCACCTTTTGATAATACCAAACTGCAGTGAGGTTTTGTCTTTAAGATGCTGAACAAGGACTTCATTGTCAGATTGGCCCCAAGCCATAGAGACTTGGTGGGATCACTTTTCTGCCCCTTTTTTTAGCCTTTTTCTCCTCCTAGTGTAGAGAAAAGGCTTGTTTATGAGATTATTAGGACAAAACTTGTGTCACAATGAACATACAATTAGGAAAAACGATTGTCACTATATGCAGCCAACCGAAATTTTTTAAAATACGAAACTGCACAGGTGTCATCAAAATGAACTTTCTCTCATGACAGTTGATAGTAACATGCATTGATGTTAAGGTTTGTGATCTTCTAGTATTGATAATCACAGCTGAGACTAATGGCTGTGGTTCCTTTTTTAAGGACGTGAGCTTTTCTTTCCTGATGATTGCCCTAAGCTAGCTGAAGAAGGTGGGCTAGAAGCCTTGGCTGCATTTAAAACAAGAAGAAAACCAAACTCACTGTTGTGTAATAGAAAAAGTTATCTTTCTTTTTTCCTGTCTTTCTTACCTTTCATTGTATAGGAAGAATAACTCTTAACAGTTTTATTAACTTCAAAAATAACATGGCAAATGTTACATTAGCTCATGAGAGAATTGTAATGCACTTCTAAAGCTGATCTCAACAGGTTTTTGGGCGGTGTCTGTGTGTGTTCCTCTGCCTTGGCTACGTTCTTCAATCCTGTTGACATGATCCCAAATGCATGATTTCCGTATGAGTTATTTTTTTGGCTCCTGTCACAAGGGAATTCTGTATACCATGTAGTTTGATGAAAGCTTTGTATCTTACAACACAGAGAGAAATAATAGTGTTTCTTATGTAAGTGAAAGATTCAAGAAAGAAGCCTGCATATTTATAGCGCTATCATGTACATAATATGAACAAAAAAGTGTGTGAACCAGACAGTTCAATACAAAATTATTTTTCTTGTTTCAGAAGCAAAATCTCCAGACGTTAATGTACATACCTTGTTTTATGACACATGCAGAAAAACCTCACTTACCTATTCTGGTTCTCCAAAGGTAGTGAAGGAGAGGCAGAAAAAAACCCCAGCAAAACCAGGAAACCAATTTTTAGGCCTAATTTATAGCAGTACTGTATTGTAGAAATTGAAATATGTTACATCTTTATTTCAGACATTTAAAGCCTGGGGAGGGGGGATTGAGCAAGAAAGCTGACTCCGTAGATGAGTCAGATTCCCTTTTCATGGAAACTTCTGTGTTAGTTAAATTTATTGATGTGTTTTACAAATTAGTCTGAAAAAGCCAAGACTAGGAAGGGCTTTACAGACAGAAAACAGTAATTTTACTGAAGTGTGTATTCAGTGTGTTGCTAGAAAATACAAATTAGTTGGAATCAATTACTGTAAAAGCTTATGCTTGAAGCTCTTTCAAGGAGCACATCAAATTGTTCAGAGCTGAACCCCTCTTACATTGTTTGAAGCTCCTTCTCTGTTAGAGACATCAATATATATGCCCCAGGTGGAGATTGTAAATTCCAGCTGTTGCTTTTTTAAGTATAGATGAGTGATTCAACCTTTTTCCCACAGGACATTTTTTATCATTACTGAATGCTTTGAATAACACATTCTCTTTCGTAAATTCTCTGGTTTTTTACAAACTTTCCCGTTGTCCTCTGTTGTCCTTTGGTGACCGGTTAGCTGTCTGTGACTTGCAGGAGCAAAGATGCTGACCTGTTAGGCCACTGTACATTGAGATGTTTGCCATCATCAGCTGGTGCCAGAGCCCTGAAGCTCTCTGGGGTGGGCTTGATTCAGTGGTCTGGCCAGGTTCTGCACAGCATAAGCACACCATCTCTGTCTTATGCCTTTGTAGGAGTTTCAGTCTGGCAAAGGTAGAGCAGAAGCAAACACCCTCATAACAAAAGAGAGTGGCAATACTGGACTATTGTATGTAAATGTATGTATATGTGTTACAAATTATAAATTACTCTTTTTATGAAACTTGAAGTCTAGACACACACAGAAGCAGCAATGTGATTCTGTACTTAGTACTCCCGCAGATTGCAAACTTTCAAGTTTTAACACCCGGATGTTTTAAGTGCTGACTCTACTGAAACAACTTCCTTAGTATGTTTGTTTAAGCTTCTGGCAAAGTGGAAGTTGTTTAGAAGTTACTGATCATTGCTGTATCCATTCTGGTCACTTTCTGATCAGAAGTGCAAAAATATGTTCCAGTAAAATAGTATTTTAAATTGTTTCAGAAAAGATGTAGCTGTTACAACCCCACCCCATAGGTTAAATACAGTCTAGTTACTGAGGATTACTCTAGTTAATTCCATTTTTGCTAGATCTGCTTAATGCCAGGGATATATGTAATCTCCTGAAATAAAGCAGACAATACGACAGCTGTACCAACTACAGTAGCTGCAGTAGTAACCTCTCTGTAGAGCATGGTGAGACAGAAGAATGACATGCAGACCCTGCTGTGAAACAATACCCTTCTGAGGACAGTAAAAAAAATACAGGATTTCTCTCTATTGTTGTGGATTGTTTCTCCTTGTATATGGATCAATTGAAATAATCCTTCAGCGTACATGGCATTTAAAAAAAATATTTAATGAAATGTGGCTTTGAATAATGAATAAATGAAATAATATGACTTAAGTTGTCTGAGGTGAAAACATAAAAAGAATATAAAAATATTTCAAAACTCAGTGTAGCTTATTTTTGCATTTGAATATTTTATTAAAAAAAGTACAGAACCTTCTTAGGAGAGATAAATCCTGAAGTATCCTGTGTATGAAATTGCCATTCACCATTCAGCAAGCCAATTATATGTCACTTCATGAGTCTACAAGAGTAATAGGGTGACATGACTTGAAGAGGCATGAAGAGGCTGTGTAGTATATTATAAGAGGAATTCAGAATTGAAGATGTGATAGATGTTACCACCATGATCCTACTCAGGGCTAGATAGTTCTGTCACCCGCTGGTAAAAACCTTGACATGACTTCCACCACGATGCTTTCCTCCTTGGTGACAGTGCTATGTCTCTAACAAATCATGGAACAAATCTGGATGTTGAGGCTTGCGTTGCATTGTGTTCCCTTGTGTTTCGGTATTTTTTTTAAGCTCTGCACTAGATTCAGTTACCATGGTTATGTTTTTAAATTACTGTCACTACGGTGAAAGGAAACAATTGAGTATACTTAACTGGACATCATTCTGAAATTGTATGGTGAAACTTGACACTGGAAGCTGCTGAATTAGTTTTCTTTCTAAAACAGTTTTGATTTGGCAGTGAATTAGAAGCACATATACAAAGCAACAAACCCCGTCTGTTTAAAAGCATTAAGGTTGCTTTAAGCGTTGGGTGCATTTCTTCCCATTCCCCTGCCATATTTTGACATTAACTTTCTTACAAGATTTATTTTGTAAGTCCTTAAATTATTTTTTAATGATAGTTTAATAAAAGGAATAAGG
>NW_010234458.1:10282-13983 GCF_000690775.1 Eurypyga helias
AAATGTGGCACATTTTACTGAGGCTATTTGCCACAGCAGAGTTTGATACTGCACTATTTCAAGACCTACTGTTGATAAAGCACTGTATATTAATTCTGCGGCCCAAAGAGATAATATTGTTGAAATTGGTATGGCACTGGAAGAAGTCTTTATAATGACAAAACAAAATACTCTAAATGTAATTTTTACAGCAGTAATAATACATCTTAACTTGACAGAACTATATTACAATGAATAGTGAATTCTAGAGTAGAGATAGTACACAGGATAAGAAACCTTTAAAAAAAAAAAGGCTGTGAGTACAGCACGTGGAGGTGTGTCTGTGCTGGCATCACCTAGTTTCTTGTGTAGCTATTGCAGTTGGCAAGTGGGATGTGGCCCCATGCTTTTTGTGTGGTCTGTTAGATGGCCATGCATGGTCTTGTACAAAACAGACCTTGCTCTGACTGAGCTCTTGCCGTCTTCAAGGCCAGGCTGGACGAGGCTTTGAGCAACCTGGTCTAGTGGAAGGTGTCCCTGCCCATGGCAGGGGGGTTGGAACTAGATGGTCTGTAAGGTCCCTTCCAATCCAAACCATTCTATGATTCTATGATTCTATGGTACTAGCTAGCCAGCTTAGCAAAGCACACTGATGAATATACAGTGATTTCCTGCGGCAGGTTCAGACAGCTCAGGATGCCTCTGACATGGATTACCCACAGGAGAACGTCTGGTAGGTAGAGCAAAGCCACCTGAGGACTGCTCGTTCTGATTTAGTGTAAACACAGCCTCAATTCTGGATGAGTACTAGTAGGTGATAGCTGGCAATGCTTTCTGCTTGATGGCTTCTCAACAGGTTTGAGTAACTTAAAAGAGTCCATTTATGTCAGAAAGTGTTCCTGTTTCCCATCTCTTTACTAAATCCAGCCTTTAATGATGTTTGAAATAGGAGAAATTTAGACCCATCAGCCCTGTTTTGTGGACCATGGGTTATTTTGTAGTCAACCGCATCTTTGAATAAAACAGATAATTTGTGTAATATTATCTACATATGTCCTGTTAATTGCCTGTTCATTTCATTTGTCGCGTGATGAATTTGCCCATTATGTGGCTTTGAACATCCAACACATTACAGCTTTGACAGGTTGCTAAATGTGAAACTACTTATACAGAAATGTAACAGGCAGTCCTTGCTGGCAGTGTAAAGCTGAAGTGCTGCTGGTCTCTGCGTCTGAAAGAGATCTGAGAACCATCTGCTTTGTTGTTTCTGTTTACAGTTGGTTCTACTGAGTTGCACTTCAGATAATGCTTTAACAGTTTGAGGAAAATAAGTATTGCTTATGGCAGTATTCTCAAATGGCTGGAACCATCCCTTCAGAAAAACAGTGTCTGCAGACGTGCAACTGTATTTAATTTCATTTCAGAGTTCTGTCTGTGTCCAACCTGGAACTATAAAATCATAAACCACCTGAGTGAGGCTTTAGGAGCAGCTCTACTTAAAGAGTTCAACAAGCTGCAGATATATTCTTTCCGTTTCCTTGTAACTTTAAAGACAGTTGGCAAGGTTAGAGTTTTATTTTCGTCCTGCTTTTGAGAGATACTGTCAGCAACCTTTGAAAACACACAGTGCTAAAGCAGAAAATTGTTATTAACACTTTTATACAGAGGACTGTTCAATGACTTTTCTGCCTGGGTGATATGACATGCACTGCAGTGTTGAAACAGGTCGGAACAGATCGCCAGACCTAAGGTATTTTTGAGGAGCTGACAGTATCTGTGTTACTGGATGTAGTCTTAAGTATGGATCTTTTTAAGTAGGTGTCATCCTCAGTACAGCTGAATTACTTGCTTTGGTTGTCTTTGGACTGCATTAATAAAATACTTTGGACTACATGAGTAAAATGAGTAAAGAAAGTATTACAGGCTAACGCTACTACCTAACAGTGCCAAGGCTTGTGTTTCTTTTCAGCTGTGGTTTTATTGTTTTGAATAGTCTTGAAGATATAATTTAGACTATTTTTTTTTTAATCTATAAGCTGAACTGGAATCAATGCATTTTAAAGCTGTGCTTTTCAGCAGTACAATATTTCAGACATTCATCTCTGTGTCTAAGCACGCATGTTTAAGGATTACATTGTTTACTAAGCCAGTAAGTGGTAATCATCCTGGGAACACTTTCATGTTCTTCTGAGAAGGCAGTATGTCTGTTTTATTGTTTTACATATTCTTTTTTCCTTTACGCTCTCACAGCAATGCAGCTTTTTAAAGGGTTGTTTTGGCTACAATTAGCAATTTAAATTTTTTTTAAGGCTGCTTGCACAAAAACAAACTACTTTGTTTCTGAGGTGTGTATTTCCATATTGATTACTGAGTATTTTTTTAATTAGATCAAAATCTAGAAGTAATATGTTGACTTATTGCTAACATAATGTTACTAATGAAAACAACAGAAGCCTAGATTCTTTGATGTTTGCAGTAACTGATGATGCTTTATGGTCAGCTCTACCTTTTGGTTGTTCTTTGTTGTCTGATGTCTGTTTGGGGTGTTCAAATGAAACAGCTGTTTAATAAAAAAATTATGTGAAACTTGTAAAATTCATTGTTTGTTCTCTCTGGGTAAAAGCATGATTAAAGTAGGCTTGCGCAGTCTTGAGAAAACAATCGAAATATTTTTGTGGCACTACACATGTGGCCTGCTTGAGAATCTGAATGTCCAAAACCTGTGGCAGCGCTTTAGTGATTGTTCAGTGAACTTTTCCTATCATTCTGAAATGCAGGAAGCAAGACAACAAAGTGTGAAATCTGAAGGATAAAATAACCTTAAAACAAGCAGTTTTAGCAAGAAAATTAAATAAATTAAATACTTGCTTTTTATGATTGGGTATTTAGCCAGCTTTTTTTTGTTGTTGTTTTTCATATATGTGGTAGTTCTTCCACAAATAAATGATCCCAAGCACTTCTACTAGAATCTAACCAAAACATTTCTTTTTAACACATCTCCACCTCTTAAAGCCGACACTAAAACATTGGATTTGGATCTTTTTTTTTTTTTTTTTAGAATTTGTGGACAAGAATACATTTTTCAGTACTGGATTTGTAGGAGTACTTTGGTATCTAAAGGTACACCTAATGTTATCTACATCCTTGTCCTAGGTCTGTATCTCTTAGCTGCACTGAAGTTAAGACACTCAGGCTGTTTGCCTGACTTTTTCTCGAGGAATTTCTTGGAAGCAAGTGTTCAAAAAATTACAAACAAAATCCTGGCTTCTTTGCCGCGAAGAAGATGAGTTTTGTTTTTTTTTTTTCTATGGTGTGTCCTCAAACTTTTCAAAGCCAAGGTGACAACAATGCATTACACTGATTAGGTTCTTTGCTAGCAAAGTCTGACCCACCTATGTATTTGGCAAGACAAATACTATTAAATTAAATTGGAAGGATGCTGTCTGATGTCACATGTCTAGAACCTCTTGCATATCTATACTGAACATCTTGCCTAACTATGTGTTTGAATATGTTATTTCTTGGGCTGAGCACTGCAGAGTTCTTTCCATTCTTCCACAAACTCTTCTTCCATTCAAATCTTCTGTGCACCTCATTTTTTTAAACAATATTTACAGCCACGAAGGTGATCAGAGGGCTGGAGCACCTCTGCTATGGGGAAGGCTGAGAGAGTTGGGCTTGTTCAGCCTGGAGAAGAGAAGGCTCCAGGGAGACCTTAGAGC
>NW_010234458.1:14189-26564 GCF_000690775.1 Eurypyga helias
TAGAGGGCTCCTCCACCGGTCGCTCAGTTCTGCGAAGGTCCCTGTTCGGGCGCCATTTGTGGAGGAACAAGACACAGACTCTGGCGAGGGGAAAACCAAAGACCTTTATTGCTTACAGCTGCACATTTTTTTAAGGTCTATGCTGCCCATGCACTGGCAGCACTTTACTGATAGGGTGAAGCCCTGCAATCACACTGGTTCACTTGATCAGTGATTGGTCACAGTCCCTTCTCGGTTGTTGTTGCAATCCCAGACTGTCCTCTCTTTCTTGTTGGTACCTCTCCAAAACTTGTTTCTCTCTTCTTCAAAGCCACAGGCTGGCCTTGTCAAGGTCAAAGCCTTGCTCGTCTCCTACAGATGAGTCTTTGAGCAACCTGGTCTAGTGGAAGGGGTGCCTGCCCATGGCAGGGGGGGTGGAACTGGGTGGTCTTTAAGGTCCCTTCCAACCCAAACCCTTCTGTGATTCTATGATTCTATTTGCCCCCCTGTCAGGTGACATATAAATGGTGTTGGGAGAGCTTCTTTTCAACAGAAGTAATTCTGCAGCTGGAAATAAAACTGGTTTGATCCAACATGTGTCTATTTTAAGCAAGACTCAATTTGGTCAGTTGGAAGTACGTGCAGGGAACTGAGGGGAGTACGTCTGTGGAACGGGGAGTAGTATGGTTGTTGTGCCTACTGTTGGAGTCACAGTGATTGCTGGCTGCCTGGACTGTGCTTTTTCCAGCAACACTGATCTGTTCGTATTTCATTAGCATTTAGTGGAGGATGTTTTCCTCTTTTATATTAGATCCCAGTGATGTGGCTTAAAGCAAACTGTCTAATGCACAGGCTGTTTTGAGTACAGCAATGGGTCTTTGGGAGACTTGTATTTTGGACACATGAACTATTGCAGGAACTGACTGACTTGGATCATTATTATATAGAAACATCAGCAGATCTTTCCTGCCATATTAATTCAAAAACATAACACAGAACTCTCTGAAGAACTAGAAAGCATTTAAATATCTTTAGCATGTAAGAATTGGGCATTTGTGGTGGTGGTGTTTTTTTTTTTTTTTTAATCAGTCAAGTAGCTTAGCCACAGGTATGCAGCCTCTGGAGCATCAAAAATTGTTCTTTTGAGTGAGTTCATATCAGTTTCACAAAGTCAATTGAGCTAGTGGGAGAGACACCTTATTCTGCTCCAAAATCAAAGTTGTGACGTTTTTGTTTCATACAAATGGCTTTGTATTTGGAAACTAATTTCAGCTTTATGTAAAAATATGTAGCATGCCAAAATACAGCTTTCAATCAGGGAAGATACATCATTCAGTCTCATGCTTACTTTCCTTTGTTTGTCATTTGTAAAACAACCCAGAGCTTCCATTGAGCCCAAAGTCATTCGGCAGGCACAGCTCTTATGCAAAATGTTACTGCAAGTTTTACTGGAATGCACAAGTTACATTTTTGTGTTTTAAATGTGCCGCAGCCACTGGATGGGCCAAAGTTGGGAAGCTTCTCACCTGCCTTATTGTTGTGGGTAGGCAGCACCAGCTTTAGCACTACAATTGGACAAGACATTACTGTTGGAAGATGTAAAAATAGAGTATTGTAGCAGGCTGTAACTTGCAAAAGAAATAGTAGCAGAAAGTCAGGAAAGACTTTTTAAAAGTATACAGAGTAAAAAATTCTTATTGAGAGTTTTATCTTTGTAGGGCTTGGGAAAAAAAAAAAAGATTACTATTGACCACTCAGTGGTCAGTACTATGCAATTTGGAGATAGGTATATAGATAAAATAATAAAGTATGAATGGAATCGCAATTTTTATTTTAACCTCTTCCATGTTTTCAGATAGAGGCCAGCAGTGAAATCGCCAAGTATTGCATTTAAAAACAATAAAAGGGCTTCTCAGTGCAGTGTGTGTGTTAAGCTCAAAAACCCTAGCCTGTGAGAGATCATGGTCTGGAACATAGCAAAAGAAGACATTTTATGGACTGATAACATCTACAGCTACATTAAGTATAAGTATAAAAAAGTATTATTACAAAGCCTTATAATTTATAGCATAAATTGGCTTTGATTGCCTAAGGCAGTAAAGATACTTCCTTTGCCTGCATGTGTTTCATGTATGTTTCAGGAGTTTTGGTCCACCTTCTGAACTGTCTGATATGCCTAACATGTCTTACTGAAAGGAAGGATACTGAATTACATGAATCATGGGTCTGTCGATGACAGTTATTATGAGCCGAAGATCCTAATTCTCCTTTGGAGAAAACGTGACATAATAGTTGGAACATTTAAAGAATTCTCTGCTGTTACAGTCACGTGGTTAGAACAGTTTGAAGTAGAAGTAACAAGAGAAACTGCAAGCTCTGTGTATGTTTTTCTCATTTTGAAAATGAAGCTGGTGTTAGTTAGATGAGAATTATAACTGACCTTTAAAAATATATTGCTTTTGTGACTCTATTAACTTTGAGAATGTAATATAGCTGAGTATAAGTAGATCGTGATTTATTTGTGTCGGAGAGAGACTGAAATGGCTACTTTCCTGCTCAGGTCTCTGTTGTTGCCATTTCTATACAAAACACACAGAGAAGTTCAGCCCAAGCATCTGCAATATAAGCATATGTACACGCAGACATACATTTGTTTTCCAAATTGTGTATATCTATCCATGTATTTTCATGCTTTGTTTGCATCAGCACATAATGTCTCCAAGATGTGTTTTCCAGAAGTTGTAGCTGCAGTAATAGAGCAAATGTTGGAGGCACGCTGATTTTCTGTATCAAAAATCTTGGGTTTTTTCACTGCATGTATGTGGATGAGTACTCAAACCATGGATGTTGTTAAAGCAGTGCAAGTACTTTGCAGTGTTTATGTTGTAACTGTCCAGAGTTTTACAGTGTAATTTTGTAATTGACCATAGCTGTTAGTTATCTTTCTCAGAAGGACAGTTACAGAAAATTATTTTTTTGAGATCCATTAGCGTACAAAACAGAATGGTATTGTTACGCTCCCGTGTTGTAATCCAGCTCTCACTTGGCGGTGAACTTCAACATGCTGACAATTCTGGAAGGTCTCCTGGGCAGGCATCAACAGAAGCAAGTAAAGATTTTTTTGGATATTTTTCATACAAAATTAGCATTGGAACAAACCCAGTTTGATAGGAAAAGCCTAGGCAAGAGAAATAGACAATAATTTAAAATACAGGCACATGCAAAATAGCTGTCTGTCTCAACATAAATGTTTGCACTGCTTATGCTCACTTGCATTTGGTGTTTGCAAGGCCTGGAGCAGTCAGACCTGGGGAGATGTGTTGTCCTCCATGTTGTTGCCTGTGCTGAGCTTGGCTGCTGAGTTGCTTGGCTGCTGAGTTGCTTGGAGCGCTTGGGCTTTCTGGACCTGAAGAAGCACCAAATCTACAGTCCTGTTTTTTTTCAGGATGCATATTGACAAAGAGCTGGCTTCTGATTATCTGCATCAGTAGGATGTGCTCGCTATCCCAAATGAGTAAATGAAGGGAATGGTGAGTGTACCCACAGTTCAGGTCCTAGAGAAAAGCGCTGATATCCACACAGTCTATGTTTCGCAGGCTTCACCTGTATATGAAGTTCTGTGTTGCACTGGCATATAAAACTCTCTATCTGCAGTAATGATTGTATTTCCTCTGCTCCATTGCCCTTGGGGAAAACCACTGCTAGCCTGTGATCTGAGTGTGTTCGTGTAAGTAGCCTACAGAAGTACAGGGTGCATGGTGGTACATCTCCCATGGCCTGTGCATAACATGTTTGCTGTGATTTGTGGTCACCTGTGTAGTTGTACACAGAAGGATGGCAGGGGTGGGCTTGTTGGCTGAGGGAGGTGGATTAATGTTTCAGGCTTCCAGAATAAATCCAGACATTCCCATGGAGAAAAGCAGAGTACATTTTATCCTTGATATGATTTGGAGAATCTGGTAGTTTTCTTTTGGCGATACCAGAGCGAAAACCAGAGGTAAGATGCTTGAAATTGGTATGACATACGAGCCAGTCTATTGGTGGTGTGTTTGCCACAGTGAAACAAAGGAATATGTTTAAAGCTCTTTTGATACTGATTTTGATAAGTAAGGTATATCCTAATGAGGCTGTTCATTATTTTCTTTAAATTTTTCAAGAACATCGACAATTTCTACAATGTCGTTTTTAACTTGCTGTCCTGTTTTGCTGCTGTAACTGGGAGAGTGGTGTAGTTAACGGAATGTAAGAATGAATCCTTGTTTAGATGGAAGTACGTTTCCCTAGCTTGATTATTCTCATTCCTGGTGGCTCCTCAGGTCTTACAGCTTATTTGAATTTCCCTGATCTTTTAAAGGCTTTTGCTCCAGCTTTGCCTCTTTTCCCTAAGAGTGAAGTTAAGTGGTGTGTGTTTAGAATACCATGTGTTTGATCCCATGGAAAGAATTGTTCCCTATCCAAACACTGGCAAAGCAGCAGACACTACCTTTCTATCAGTGCCAACATCACTAGGCTGAGCAGAACATTAAATTTTACACTGGAAAAAAGCACTGTAACATTAAATTTTACACTGGGAAAAAGCACTGTGACAAGAGTGCAGTGCTCCTAAAAGGCAATTACGTAAGATCTGGGATTTGGTTGAACTGTAGGCCTGTAGGAGAGGGTGAGGTTTGCGTATTCATTGGATTAAGGTTTTCTTTAGAAAAAAAATCCCCATTAGCAAGCTTATACCTGGAGCAGCTCGCAGAGAATCTATTTCACAGTACTGGCGTTTTGGTCAGAGTCCTGGTAGCTCCAGACTCAGAGCAGTTAATGGCTTGTTACATTAGACTACAAGAAAAAAACGAGACAGGCATTTGATTTGCAAGCACTGGCTTTAGACAGAAAAGTTATCCTGTATAGCTGAAAAGAGATGCCTGCTCTGCATTGTACTTGATAGGAAATTTACCTTTTGAGGCTGACCGTAGAGGAAAGTAAGTTACTCCTTGTAAGTTATCTATAAGCTTGTGCCAATCCTGAGGAGAGCTGCTGACACGTGAGTTGAACTAACGTGTCTCAACAAATCTATCTTATGAGTGTCTGTGGTTGTTGCCCAGTGTTTGGTGCTAGTTTGGATTTAGCAAGAACAAGATAAGACTAAAATCTCTAAAGGAAAATCAAGGGAAAAGCAATGGGTACACTTTTATTATTTTATTGATGAGTTGCAAGGCATAGTCACAGCCTTGTGACTTGCAGCAAGATGAAAGTAAACTGGTAACAACTAGCAAACTTTCAGAACTGATGACAAGGGAAAACATCCTGGAGAGGAGGAGAATGATCATGTTAGTGTATATGCCCCATCCCTGGAAGTGTTCAAGGCCAGGCTGGATGAGGCTTTGAGCAACCTGGTCTAGTGCAAGGTGTCCCTGCCCATGTCAGGGGGGTTGGAACTAGATGATCTTTAAGGTCCCTTCCAACCCAAACCATTCCATGATTCTATGATTCTGTACTTATCTTGTTCCAAAATACTATAGAGTGTTCTGCTTTAAATAGTTCAAATTACAACCGTACGTTTAGGTTCGCTAACCATAACTAGTAACTGACTTCAGAGGTGACATCTTTCAGTGACATCTTTCAAGAGGGTGTATCAGTGTTGGATGCCAAAGCATTTGGGTACTCGAGATGGTAGGAAAAGATTCCATTTTTGTACATGAAAACAGGCTAGTCAGATTAAAAAAAATATGATTGTAAGATTCTGAGGAGCTATTACAAAGATCATTTTATGTAGTCACTCAGATCCAAAATTTCCTAAATTGTCTTTAATCTCTAGTCCACTCACTTTAATTAGTGGATGTACAATATGGAAGTAATAATGCTCAGATACTAAAAAAGTGGCAACTGTAACATACTTTAAAAATACTACAAGTTTTTGTGACAGTAGAGTTCTGCTTTGACAACCTTGAAGTGACAGTTAAACTTCCAAATCATTATTGGAAAATTGAACAACTGCTGGTTCTTTCCAGTAGCACCTAACTTTGTTTGTTTGTGTTTTGTTTTCATGCGTTTACAAAAGCACTTCTGAACTTGGTTTTGCTATTACTTCTATGAAGCAACTTCAGTTGCTGATATCTGACTGATTTGACCGGAGGAGAAAGAACGCTTGCCACAGATTAGATTTGTAAAACCTCAGGATTATACAGAGAGAGATGGAAGCAGGTACATTGTTGAAATTTTACATTAACTCTAGTATGATTACATTCTGCTCTTGAGAGCGTGGGGGCTTTACCCAACAAATGCCAGCCAACCTCTCTTGCTCTTAGCTGGAATGATCTGTGCTTGCTGCTCCGTAAATCGATTGTAAATCCATTGTAATCTGGGAAGTAGAATTATCTAATCCCTTACATTATTTGGATATATTCAGGAAAGGCGTCAGTGAAAGATCTTTCAACCTTCATGAATCACTGAGCAAAGCACAGTATTAATTGAGTGAATCATCCATATGGCACTGGTTATCTTTTAAGTGCAGAGGTGCTGTGACAGCTGCCCACTTGTACTATCAAAGACAGCTTTCTAAGGTACTGCTTTGCCATCAGTCCTTTGGGAACCATGTCATATATTTTATGAAGTTACGCAGTGGCTTCCAGACAGTATGTTCTTAAAACACAGGGTCAATCAAGTTATATGAAAAATTGGAGGTCATGGTACCTTAATCTAAAAAGTTTTATTTAGCGCGTGCTGTTGCCTCCTGTTAAGCCGTGTCACAGGTCCATTTCCTGAACAACGTACATGGGGTGTAGTAATCAAAACCCAGACTGAATCTTTTGACTGCAAGCATTTAGCTCTGATCGTGATGTGGAATAGTAAGAGGTCAGTATGTTGAAACATTTAGCCCCGAGTCAAACAAATGTATGAACTAAGGTAGGGAGAAAATAGGTAATCAAGTGGTCACATGCTTCTTGGTTTCTTGTCAAATCACAGTTGCTCTTCAGTTGGTAATTCGAGAATGTTCATGTTTGTTTACTGATGTCTTAGTTGTGAATTTTTTGCTTGTCTTACATATATGCAGTAGAAAACTGTGACATATCCTTTGTTACTACACGGCTAGAATCTCTATTCATGTTGGTGATCTCTGCCCAGGACAAAACCCCCAATGTTTTTGTTTTGAAATCCTTGGCCTTCTACAGTTACTCAAGGCTTGTCTGACAGTGCATATTTCACGGCTGCTAGTTTCTTTCTCAGAGATCTCAGCAATAAACGTTGACTCTTTGACTTTCAGCAAATAAAAAGAAGGTCCAAATTCTATGTGGGATGGACTTAGATGATGAAGACTGAGATGTGCTGCATTCTCACCTATCCTCCTACATCAACAGAACATCATAAACACCTAGGGCTTTATTGTTGTTCATGTCCAAAAGCATTTATTTTGGCAGACCTTAGCAGATGTCATTCATATCTGAGGCTCTTTAGATTTAACAGTGTGTTTTAACGCTGCAAATGTTACATCAGTTTTGAAGTCAAATCCATCACAGTTAAAGCTAACATCTCTGTCTACTTAAGTAGATATCTCCATCACAGCCGAGGAGTTGTGATCCCTTTCTGCTCTCATTGTTTGATTACAATGACACCTCATTTGCAGCCCAAACTCTTGGGAAATAGCAAGATTTTGAGCATATCCCTCTCAGGTGCTTCATTTGGTTGACTTACTGAGCATATTGAGGCAGGGAGAGGGCAGGGATATTTTAGATGTTTCAGGGTTTTTTGGTTTTGTGTTGGGTTTTTATTTATTTTGGTTTTGGTTTTGGTTTTTTTGTTAAGCTCTACGCCCTTTTGTTGAATTGTGCAGGGAACTTTACAGGGTAATTTGAGAAAACTTGTACTTTATGAGGGTGGAAGCCCAGGAGTTAGGCACTTCTATGCTCAACACCATTGTGTTAATATTATTCTTTGCATCTGATTCTGGAAGTGTATTTCTGGAAACCTGGTGACTAAAGCCTGATGTAAAAAGAGTTTCCCCCAGGTTTTTCCCTTGTTCTTGTTGTGTATGTTATTAGCTGGCACAGGCTTCTGTACAGCTATGTCATCCAAGGGTAGTGATCACCGAGCTTAAAGGTGGCAGCTTCTGGCACTGGGATGGGAGTCCTAAAGCTTGCAAGGTATGGGGGGCAGAAGACTCTTGGGTATTTTTTCCAGTAGGATGAGATATGGAAAGAGCTAGTCGAAACAAGATGGCTGTGCAGGTTCAGCATGGCATAGGCTTTTAAACCTCGCCCTTGATGTGGCTCATCAAGTTTTGCAGAAGCCCTATTTGTTTCTAACATACTTGTTTTTCCTTCAAACCTGTATTTTGTTGGTCTTCTAGCAGTGTGCTTTAGTCTGTTGTCTGATACCTAGATTGTGGTTACTGTTATTTTAAACACCTTCTAAACTGGAAACTTTCCTGAAGATTGTGAAACGTACGCTTATGGTTTTCTACATTTACAACTACTCCTGTGGGTGTTTTCACAGTTAGCCTTGTGTTTCCTCAGGAAGACTTGTATTTCTCATTTGAACCTCTTCCATGACGCATTTTTTGCAGTTTTTAATACCTGGGTGTGTCCACCAGATGCAGTCTTTTAGATAAGAAGACATTGCCTTAGAGCTGCTTAGGTGGCAGTCTTACAGCTGTGTCTCGTGACCAGTGCGACTACTGATTGCTTGTGTGATGTTAAAAAGTGGTATACATATATGTGTATTTTAGTCCATGCCATAGAGTGGGATATTAGAACTCACACGTTCTAAACCCACCTGAAGACTGCCAAATTAGATTAGTATACAGTAATGGCAGATGAAAAATGAAGTTTTCATTCAGGTCAAGAAAATAAAAATTCAGACCTGAAATTGTGCTGTGGGTGTATTAGCTTAGTATTAGTTTTTAAAATAAGATTTAGAAGATTAACTTCTGTTTTAATTAAAGGCAAATATATTTAATGGAGATTCAGGAGCTCTTTGTGCTTTTGTGTAGGGGTAGGATTTTCTCTTTAACAGGAGTAACAGGTCACTTTTCTGCTTGGATTATGGTATACAGCACAGCTGTTGACATAAAGCGACCATATATATGAATTATGATTCTATGAACCTCCTATATCCCTTTTCACAGCATATGATGTAATTTTAGTTCAACATGTTGTTCCATTTGTGATACAATAACAAATTAGCAATAATTGTCAATTTGTCAGAAAAATGCTTGACTTTTTGAATCAAAATTTAATTCCTAGAATACAACTCTTTTTCAAGCCTTGGCACTTCAAGTGTAAGTAGTAGAACTTAATGAGGTCAGTTTTGTAGGTGGGTGAAGGCATAGGTCAGTGGTAGCTTCTGCATCCTTCACGTAGTGCTTTTATCCATGTAACAAGCACTGCAGTCTGTCTATTGAGAATATTAGAAAAAAATTAAGTGATGGGTTTTTTCTCTTCCAGTTCAAGCATTAAGGCAGAAATGTGTATGTTGCTATATTAGAAATACAGAATCATAGAATTATAGAATTATTTAGGTTGGAAAAGACCTTTGAGATCATCGAGTCCCACCATTAACCTAGCACTGTCAAGTCCACCACTAAACCATGTCCCTACATACCCACGTGGACACATCCTTAAAATACGTCCAGGCGTGGTGCCCCAACCATTTTCTAGGCAGCCTATTCCAGTGCTTCACAACCTTTTTGGTGAAGAAATTTTTCCTAATACCCAATCCAAACCTCCTTAACACAACTTGAGGCCGTTCCTCTCACTTGTCTTACCGCTTGTTACTTGGGAGAAGAGACTGACACCCACATTGCTACAACCTACGTTCAGGTAGTTTTAGAGAGCTACAGGGTCTCCCCTGAGCCTCCTATAATTTATAGAATCAGCATACAGATGTGAGTTGATATGCAAAATAGTTTTTCTTACTTTAGCTTTCATTCTGTCTTGCATTATTCGTAGAAATATGAATTAACTGTCCCAGATGAAAGAATAGAAGCATAATTAGAAGATCTCTGAATATTTGTCTGACAGCAAACCCCCACAGAAAAGACTGACACTAAGTCTGTCTAGCTTTTCTCAGAAGTTGTTAGGCCATTTCCCTTAGCTGTCCCTGAAATAAGTAATGGTTTTTCTAATTCCCACTTTGGTAAATAGGAAATATTGGTTTAGGTACTAGGAGTAATAGCGACTATCACAGGAATTGCTCTTTGGTCTTTTTCAAAATTGTATTGTTCGCTTTCCCTTGAACTTTGTTTTGCAATTATAATTTTGCCTGCTGCCATTGTTGTATGAACAATTATGCTACAGCTATGCCTATGGCAGTTCTCTGGGCAGTGTGTCAGCATCATCTATCCCAAGACAAGTTGTCCTTGCTTTACTTTTACAAATACTTACACAGAAATAGAGAGTTTAATTGTTATTAGGCATTTCCTTGCTTGAAATAATTTCCTTTTAATTGTAATTAGTCATTACATTAATTGAGTGATTGCTCTGAATTTTAACCAGCATTAGTAGCATTTGAGACAAATTGTATTGCTATAATTGTGTGAATGACTGCAGTATTTATTATAAATGTGAAAAATAACATCATTTTTCAAAGTCATAAACCATGTTAGTAATAGGTTCCATTATTTGACATCATTGATTTATATGAATAATATCTTTTCTGTGCTGTTTTCTTTTTCTTCCTTAATTACTAGGTATAACTCAGTTTAGCATTTCTGCATTTGGAGAGGAAAAACGGAAACTGATAAGAGTGAAGGCTAACCAGAATTAATTCTATTACATTTTATTGTATATAGAAGTGTAATGTATAAAGGCAGGTCTTGTGTCAATTTTCTTCACAATTTATGTATTCATTTCCCTTTTCAATGTTGTGTCATGCTAAAAAAGTTGGATTTTTTTTTTTCCTGTGATGTTCTGTCCTTGTGGGTGGGATTGGATTGGCTTATGGGTAAGTATTTCTTCTTTCTTATGCACTATTCTGTGCTATTTGTAAGGGAGTTTTGAGTGACTGTAATGAATTTGCTGCAATGGATTCAAGCAGTGACAGATCCCTGTCCGTCATCAGTCTGCATGTTTGTAAGGTGATGAGAAAGTTAGTGTTCCGCAAGGTACCTGTGCTTGAAATAGGGTACTGCAGTGGTGGATTCCTGTGTTACTCTTGGCTTGCTGGCTGAAAGGCAACCCAAGTGAAGAGGTGGTTGTCTACACATCCTAGACTTAACTCTCCTATGTTGTGCTCCCTGTTTTTCCAGCCTGCTGACTCTCCGTATCTCTGGCTCTCTTGCATTGTCTTTGTTGAGTGACTCGGGTTAAAAAGAGGTCTGTTGCTTTCTCCAGCCTGCTGGGTCTTAGCCGTAGCCACAGGGCTCTTTCAACAGGGAACTTTTCTGGCTTGCCTATAGCGATGGTGGGTAGCCCGTGGTCACTGTGTTCAGGAGAATGCGCTCTATCTTTCAGTCAGTACGCTAACTTCGTCTTAATTTCCTCTGTTCTCTTCCCATGTGTAGAAATTAATCACCTGCTTTTATCCTCATGAGCCTTTAAATTTTAACCGTGTATTGTACTTGGAGTGGGGAACAAGTGAATATTCCCTGGGTATTTGTTTACTTTTATTAAGTAGCTACTGCAGGTTCTTGAAAGGAACTAGTCCTTTACAGCATCTTAGTGTGACCAGTTGGCCACGGGGGTTTCTATTTTCAATTGTCTCATGAATTAAATGATTCTGTAGGTGAGCAGTCTTTTCTTAAAGAACAACACAATGGTTTGCTGTTGTTGGTTTCTTTTTTTTTCCATATCTTTTTAAGCTTCTCTCTTGTGGCTGCCTTTCCCTCCTCTTTTGTCCCTGTGGTCAGCCCAGCACCTGGAGTGCCTGACTTGACCCTTCAAAACTTGCTCTGACATCGTTTGTCAATGGGAATGTGGATGGATTTTATCTGAATAGTCTTCACACTTATTCTTCAGATGCATACATGAAGTTTCTTCTGCAGTCCATTGTGTGTGTTTGGTATGGATGCATGGATTTTGCAAACTCCGTCAGTGTTGTTTTCAGCGACTCAACTCTCGTTCAGATGTAAGCATCATCTGCTGCTGCAAGAACGGTTTTCTCTTTTCCCTTTAAAAGTCTTTCACAGATTCCTCTCGGATTGTATTGTGCTGTCCTTGTTATCTTCAGAGTTACCTCACTTTATATCAAATGAACCTATTGTCTCTATTGGTTTTCCAAATTAAGCAGGATATAGATGTTGCACATTTTGATCGGTAGTAGTACAGGAACTATTACATGGTGTTTCACTGCTGGTTTTTCTTTTTTAAATTTCCTTTGAATGCTTCCTAGTTGGATTAAAGAATCTGGTTATTTTAGTCAATCAGAAAAAAAAATTAATTTTAAAATTAAAATTAAAAAATTTACAAAAAA
>NW_010234459.1:0-2168 GCF_000690775.1 Eurypyga helias
GGCGGTTGGGGGTAGATAACGATGCTTGAAGAGCTTCCCCGACCTTCGCAAGGACGCGTGGGCCCCGCGAGGCACAGTGCCGGTCCCCATGAATTCTCATCGTGCCGACCTGACCCCAGAAACCCCCTTCTTTTGCGGCCAGACTGGTTAATTTACCTCATCTCGCCCTTTTTTGGGGCCGAAGTGCCAACACACGCTTTAGCCTCTGCCTGGATTTGGACCCTGGCGTTCTGGAGCCTGATCCGTGGGTGAAACGATGTCTGGGATTTGTGCCTGGTGGGATCGTTGATAGAGGAAGACTTTACGGCGTGCTTTTTTTGAAGCTTTGCTCCCGATTAGTCATTTAAGGATCAAAAAGTGCCGTTTTACCCTCCTAATCCAGTGCTCTCTCTGCTCCGTAAGATAAAAGGGTGGTTTGACCTTCGTCATCGTGGAAGAACATCTGAGACAGTGAAAACAAAGCCTCTGCTAGCCCTGCAGCACCGACTTTTCTTGAAATAACTTGGACACCTTGCCGCCTCCCCCATTTTCCAGTGTCTCCTCTGTAACAATCCGTTTTCCCGCCAGAAGGACTTTCTCCCCATCCCTTAGTCCCCCGCGGCAGCTCTTCGGCGACCCATCTCCAGTCTCCCCAGAGCTCTGCTCACCGTACCGGGATGGAGGTGTGACGCCTCCTCGAGGCCCAGCAGCCGCCCGATCCCGCTCTTTTCTCCCTCAGGGATTCCATTCGCTCCTTTCTTTGGGATACCAAGCGTTGGCCGGGCGTGGTGTTGGCTGGCGACGCGTTCATCGGTGGGTTGAGAACAGCCCGGCCGCCACGTGACCCCCACAGTGCCCCATCGGACGCGCGTCCGCGAGCCCCTTCGCCGTTTGGATCACCTGGCTGCGTTACCGTTCTCATTCTTTTTAACCCCAAAGCCGTGGGGTGGCGACGTGGAGCATCGGGCATAGGAGCGTCACTGACCCTGTACCCCCAGAAAAGGTGATTTGACGGTGTTCACTGCCTGCCAGCTGGTGCCAGCGTCCCGCAACACTTCTGGAACGCTCGGAATCTGCGCTTCTCCCCTTCCAAGAGGATCCCAAGGGGTTATTTTCTGAGCTTTAGTGGAAAATCAGCAGGAGATGCTCAAGGAGCTGGAGGGTCGACCCTCAAAGGGTTTGGGAACCAGTTGTCTGGGTAATAGAGGTGAAATCCGAGTTCCGTAGCTGCTGTTGGAAGAGAGAACGCCGCTCTGCTGCCAGCCCCCGGCAGCGCCTGCCCCTTCGGACCAGCAACGTTGGCCAAATCCCCGCAGTCTTCCCCCATTTCTGTTGAGAGTCATCACCAGGTGTGCGGGTCTTCGTGCCTCTCCGCATGGAATCCCAGATTGGTTTGGATGGGAGGGACCTTAAATCCCACCCAGCCCCCCCTGCCACGGGCAGGGACACCTTCCATAGCCCAGGGTGCTCCCAGCCTCATCCAGCCTGGCCTTGGGCACTCCCAGGGATGGGGCATCCACAGCTTCTCTGGGCAACCTGTCCCGGTGCTCCTACCCTCTGCGGGAAGAATTCCTTCCTGCTGTCCCATCTCCATCTCCCTCTTTCCGGTTAAACCCGTCACCCCTTGTCCTGTCATTCCCTGCCCTTGGGAAAAGCCCCCCCAGCTTTCTTGTAGCCCCCCAGGCACTGGAAGGGGCTCTGAGGTCTCCCCGGAGCTTCCCTTCTCCCGGCTGAACCCCCCAACTCTCCCAGCCTGTCCCCATGGCAGAGGGGCTCCAGCCCTCGGAGCATCTCCGGGGCCTCCTCTGGACTCGCTCCCACAGCTCCGTGTCCTCCTGCTGTTGGGGGCCCAGAGCTGGAGCAGAACTGCAGGGGGGTCTCCCCAGGGTGGAGCAGAGGGGCAGAATCCCCTCCCTCGATTATTATCCCTGCTTCTCCTTCCTTGTCCCCAATTCTCCGTGACGGTGCGCAGGGAGAAGCACCGTGGTTGGAGGATCCCTGCCCGTCGCGCTCCGCAGCGTCTCCCTGCAGGAAGAGCGATGGGCTCACCCCCAGAGATCGTTCTACCTACGCGGCATACTGCGGCGCTTGCAAACTGCCTCCTCTGCCGCAGCCCCGGAGCGTCCGGATCCTGCAGCTCCCTGGCTCGTCGCTCCCTTCGCCTGCGCATGGACCAGCTCTCCGAAGGG
>NW_010234459.1:2239-2448 GCF_000690775.1 Eurypyga helias
GGATTTGCTCCCTGGGGAATAACGTGTTGGAATAACGCAGTAAGACGATGGAATGCTGCGGTGGGATAATACAGTAACGGCATGTTTAGGATATCCACGTGGGGATCTGCAGGATCGTTTCCGCCTTCCGCCTCCTGCTCAGCTGGGTTGTGCAGGAGAGGGCTCGGCGGGTGGGATGCGATCTGGGGGTAAATGAGCCGCTGGCTGGG
>NW_010234459.1:2529-4247 GCF_000690775.1 Eurypyga helias
TGCCTGAATCCTGCGCCTTTCCCAGCGGGAATCACAAGCTCTTGTGCAGGGCAGGAGGTGAAAGGGTCAGCGCTGCCTGCGCGACGTGGAGCTTCTTCACGGTCCCTGCGGGGCCATGGGATGGCAACAGGAGCCACGGGATCCCAGCAGGAGCCACAGGATCCCAGCAGAACCCATAGTATCCCAACAGGACCGCCGGATGCCAGTGGGACCCATGGGATGCCGACAGGGTCATGGGATCTCAGCAGAACCCACGGGAACACGGCAGGACACAGAGGATCCCAGCAAGACCCAGGGGATCCCAGCAGAACCCAGGGGAACCCAGCAGGACGCAGAAGATCCCAGCAGGACCCAGGGGATCCCAGCATGTCCCACCGGATTCCAGCAGGACCTGTTGGATCCCAGCAGGACACACAGGATCCCAGCAGAACCCACAGGAACCCAGCAGGGCCACAGGATTCCAGCATGTTCCATGGGATCCCAGCAGGACACAGGATCCCAGCAGGGCCACAGGATCCCAGCATGTCCCACAGGATCCCAGCAGGACACAGGATCCCAGCAGGGCCACAGGATCCCAGCATGTTCCACAGGATCCCAGCAGGTCACAGGATCCCAGCATGTCCCACAGGATCCCAGCAGGACACAGGATCCCAGCATGTCCCTCAGGATCCCAGCAGGGCCACGGGAACCCAGCAGGACACAGGATCCCAGCAGGCCCCACGGGATCCCTCTGGCAGCCAGTCCCTGCCTGATGCAGCTCCCTCTGCACTCCCCTGTCCCTCTGCGAGGGGGACGGGATGAAAACTCCCGGTGCTGCTCCCTCTCCTCGCTCGGGGCTGCGGCTGCAGGAGCTCGCCGGCGTTGCCGGGGAGTGTCAGCACAGGGCACCTCCCTAGCGCTGCCATGGGAACCGTAACCCCCGGAGCCCTGGTTTCCTCAGGGGTTGTTTCTGGGGAGTGGGCAGTCGACAAGACGGGATCTCCTTGCTGCAGACGCAGTGAGACAGCAGCCGAAATCCAGGCTCTGCCAGCTGGGAGGCGAGCGGCAGGGCTTGTCCCTGCTTGGGATGCGCCTACAGGATCATCCCCTGGGATTAGAAACACCGAGTTCTCCCCTGGCTGAGGGTACGGATCCAATTAGTGCTGATTGGATTGATTAACCGCTGCGTTTGATCGCTGAGCTGCTCCTGTAGTACCCATCGATCCCAGACCTTCTCCGGCACTGATCCCACTCTGCCGCGGCCTCCATCCCGGATGTGCCGCATCCCAGCACTCCCGCTGGGAGGACAAGGAAGGTTTGGAAGCTTGGCCGAAGCTTGGACGCGTGAAGCGGCCGGCGGTGACTTCCCTGGGGCCACTGCAAGGTCCAAGGGTCCAAGGTCCACTGACGCTTCCAACCTCTACGGCTGAAATCCCTGGGGCAGACCTCGCTCTCCGGCCCTTGGGAGGGATCTTTCCCGAGAGCAGCAGCTCTGGTGACTCAAGTCACCAAAAATTAAGGAACTCGTCTTGCCGGCGGAGCACAAAACGGCTCCAAACCGATGACCACCAAGAGCCGTTGCCGAGAAGAAGGGAGTGGGCGGAAAAAGGGGTGCTCGTCTCCTTGCCCCACCGGCCAGCAATCCCCTCTGGAGGGCCGGGGAAGGGAGGATTCGGCCTTGGGCCTCGTCGTGGTCTGTGTTTGGAGGGGTGTTGGCACGGGTTGGTGCTGAGCCGCTC
>NW_010234460.1:0-22134 GCF_000690775.1 Eurypyga helias
CAGCCCCGTCCCTGGCAGCGCCCGGAGGGCGGCCTGCCGAGTGGGTCTCTGCTGCGGGCAGCGCACACAGCAGCAGGGTGGAGAACGTCCCACCCCGAGACATCTCCTAAAGCGCCGACTGGGACCGGCACGTGGGAGGAAAAAACTGGCAGGAAAAGAGATGGAGGTCTGTCCCCCACATTCTGACTGTCTTAACCACAGGAATATCTGGGTGCAGTTTTCGGGGGAAGTTCTGGTTTCGTATGTGTGCTCTGGGGTGCCTTTCAGCTAGGGCCCTAAGTGACGGATATGAGCAGGAGGGATTGGGGATCACACAGGGGTGTAGGCACCCCTGCCCTCAGAGCAAGGAGAAGCAGGGACAGACATGCCTAGAAGCAGAGATGTGAGGGACCGACAGAACTTCGTTGGTGAAAACCTCATGCCTGCTAGTTCTACGTACCCCCCAATTTGTAGTCGATTAGTCCATTTAATGTGTGGGCTTACTCTTCTCTAGAGACAAGGCTTCAATGCTGAAGTCTTTCTGTGATTTCATTGTGACTATGATTAAATGGTTCATGTACCAAGAGCCCAATACCAACATCTGGGAGAGTCACGTTCCAGTCCCTGCTCCAAATAATATTTTTTAATGTAAAACAGAAGCCCACCATCCAGAGACATCCACAGTGATGCACCAAGTCCCAGCTGCCATGGTGTTGCACGCATACCCCAGCGCTCTACCGCCAGCCAAAAGCAGATCTGAGCCCTGGCCTCCCACATGCCATAAATGCTCTCCAACACTCTCGTCCTCTCCAAACACGAGGGGATTTGGTTTCATGCGCTGTTTTCAGAGTGAGACTGGACCATAACATCAAGATAAGTACACCTACCTTGTGAATCTCATTAATGAAGAAACAAACCATGGCCTGCTCCACAGAGTTCTCCAGAGATTAAAAAATATAAGTAATGAAGCAACAGCGACATTCCTGGCAGAAATGGCAGTGGCCAAGACCAAAAAATGTAAGAGATGTTTTGAGCATCTAAATTAGCAATTAGGCATTAAAAACCTCCTTTCAAACCTATCTTCATCCTTCTAGACCATGAGGACCCTAGGTGTACTTCTACTTAGAGCAGCTCAGCACCTTTCTGTACTACTGTTTGTTTAGTAGAAGTAATATTGATACTGTTTTCTCCATACATCACCCTTCTAAGCAATGGAGCTGACTACAAACGAGGTCATTAGAAACAGGTAAATAAACTATTATATCCATTAAATGGGTGGCTATAAATGCACGTAGTCAGGCAGGACAATTAGGTAAAAGGCACCATTGTATTCTGTAATTCAGACACAAATATTAGTGCTGGATCCCACCTGGAAAAGGTAACGAGATGAAATGGGAAGTGGATTGAGGGATACTATTCCTTAATATATTACACAACTGCCTTATTTCCTGGGACATTCTAATTAACACCACTGTCCTGCCCACAGAGGTAAATACCTCCAGGACAGAGCTGAGGGCTATCACCAGAGCAGCACAGGAAGAATAACTTTTGCTGTACTCCATGGTGACTTAATGGCATTTTTTCATAAGCATTAGGCTTTGACTTGTGTTTCTTGTAAAAATCCAGTGAATTTGGAATGACAATGGGACCCACAGAGTGTTCAGAAATGCCCAACAGCATATTCAGAGCTGTTAAAGCACATCTATTTTTCTTAAAGTGACACGGGTGTAGGAGAGGAGGGGAAAGTAGCAAAAGCGCTGTGTCTTCTCCCTATGCCTTTTTGATGTCTCATCTCCTGCTCAGCCATGGCTAACAAGCTCTAGAGATACAATCCTAACAGGGGGGCAAACCAACACGAGAGCATGTGACATCTGGGTGAAAAGTTTCTTGCACCGTGGGATGGTAAAGAGCAGCCTATGTTTTGAAAGTAGACTCTGACACAGGGTCTTGCATTTTGTCTTGCTGTCACGCCGTGTTACCACACCACATCACACTGTGTGACATAACCGACAAGCCCTGTTGTAACCTGCCCTGGTATGTGTCATGGGAAGGCAACCTGCTGCTTGATGCTTGTAAGGGCACTTCAGGAAAAAGACAGTCCTGCTACTTCCCCACACCAAGTGTACCAGAAGCGAAGAGCTGCTCTCTTCCTGCCTGTTCATAATCAGCTCCAAGCAGCCATCTCTTGTCCTTCACAACATTTCAGAAATTCCAGAGTACATAGCAATATAAAGCCACTGCAATGGAGTAACGTCCCATGAAGAAAGAGACTGCCTGTTGAAACCTACTATTTCACATTCAAGTAGGAGGTGGTATGATAGAGCACACCACAGCAGAGTCCTGGCAGCGCACATCAGTAAGGACAAATGACCTTTTCAGTGCTGACTCAAGGCATTTCAGTGTTGTCTTCCACTGAAGTTTGCTCCACTAACCCTCTTCGTGCCTTGCTGTCTTCACAGGAGTGATATCAGTTGGGAAGTGATACCAAGGAACTACTCAGAACCCACAAACTTTACACTATTCTTTTTGCTACATTCCCCAGGAATTGCCACTTGCCTCACTTCGTGGATGTCCCCACAGCTGACATTTAAGCAAGCACTCTTCTGATTTATCTTGTCCCCGGGGGATTTCTAACCTATGTGGACTATGTCTGAGGATAATGAAATACATTGTCATACCACAAATTAAACACATTAAACTAAATGACTGTCTCTCACACTCTATCAAACAATGTGTCATTGTCCTTGACATATTCAGTATCACCAACTCACCTTAAATTCATAGATATAAATTCTGCCACACAGCTCCATAAGCAGCATTTTAGAAAGCCTCTTTTTATATGCACCAAGCAGGTCATTCACCTGAGTGCCAGCTCATCAAAATGGTGAGATACTCACGTGCACCTTGGCATAGAGGTGGCTTTCATCCAGCAAGAAAAATTTGCTTTCCCAGCAAACAGTATTTAACTGTGAGCCATGTAGGTAAAGAGTCGAGTTGTTTCTCTTTTCAACATCCCCCAAAACATTTTTTTGTCAACAAGAGGAACAGGAGAGAAAACATCACTCTGTGCCCCTTGGTGCCTACCTGTCCCACAAAATGCATCATGGTGCACAGGTGGGGGCATCTGGATGGTAACACATTCACTGCAGAAGTATGAAATATTCACGTCTTAATGTGTTTATAGTTTGGAGTGAAAAAACAGAGCAAGATACAGATCAAATTCTCCCACCCAAGCTGCATTGTAATACAATGGGCTCCACCTTGCAACGTTGCATGTGTCCTTCAGTGTTTGTGGCCTTGTACCTCTGCTTCCCTGCTGAATTTCTGCAGCAGATGATACAGCACAATCATGACAGAGCCTGCCAAGGTCTCTGTCAAACACCATGCAGGGAGCCACACAAAGCCAGCAAATCCCCAGGTGTTTTCGTCAGGTGCTGGGAGTCCCTCAGTCCACCAGAGCAGGCATTTCACCGCGTGCGGGAGCAGCCCGGGGTGACATCAGTGTGAGTGGTATGGGGAGGAGAGCAGCTCAGCCTCTCTGTACACAGTAGCCACTTAGGCGAATGGCTGCGGGCAGTGTGATTAATAAGAGCTGGGATGTGCAGCTATCTTGATGAGAGAAGCAGATTGGATTGCAGTACGGGTTACTGTTCACATATTTGCAGGGAGAAAGAACAGGTAAATGTTTCCAGGGACAGATGGACACGACCGCAGCTGTACAACCAGGGCGCTGCAGCCATTGGCAGGCAACAGAGGAGAGGCCTACAGAGGGTGAAGGCTATGAGGGAGTGGGGCTCACAATGTTGCTGGTTCAAAGGCCAGATGGCAGCAATGGGACTCTACAGACGGCACTCTTCACAGCTTTGTGGGCCAGCCAGGACCCCCATCAGACACTGCTGCCATCATGGGCCACAGACACGAGACAAGGGCTGGGATGGGAGGCAGCACTTGGCCCACAAGATTTGACAGGCCCCTGTGCTGGTGGCACGCATGGGATGGTGACACAGCCACCATGACCAAGTGGATACTTGCCCTCAGGAGCAGGACTGAGACCAGCATCTGCAGAGAAATAAATCTCCGGCTCCTGGCAGGTGGCCCACACTCCTTGCACTGCGATCTTGTCGGATCACCTCAGAGAAAACAGCTGAGTGCCTTGGCCGGCGCCCAGGCAGGACAACAAAGGGCGAGCGTGGGTGATTCACCCACCATGCCAGGTGTCTCTCCCTCCCCAGTGGTGCCTGCCCCGCTCTGCGGCAGCACCACACTCACCTTGGTCATGGGCACTGGGTCCTCTGCTCTGCACTGACCCCCTGACACCGTTTTTAAGGTTTTAATCCTAGTAAACTGGCCCAGCTCCAGCGTAAAACCCTCCTGGCTGACAGGACCTTCCCAGGGACTGTGGGCTACCACTTACCCCCCAAAAGTGCCCTGCTGCACCTGCAGGCCAGCCCCTCTCAGCCACTTCTGAGACTTCTTCACACAGACCCGCTTTCCAGCCAGTGCATCCAATGGGCTATTTTGGAGGAGGAACAGGAGCAGATTGCTTGTAATTACATTGCTAAGTCTTTGGTTTCCACAGTTTTGTCCTTGTGTAGGTCCTACCACAAATCCCCAGTCCCTACAGGCCTCAGGCTGCTATAATTGGTATTAGGTAAGATTAAGATAAAGAGTAGCTAACTAGCTAATTTATCAGGAATCCAAGAAGGAATATAGCCTGAATGTTGATGAACGTTACAGTTAAGGTCTATCTATCATTCCTCACATATTCACCAGCTTTATTATTTTGGGGATTTGTTAGGGCAGCGATTTCCACAAGCTTGTTCACTGGGCATTTGAGACATCTCTAAAAGCACTGAGCCAACACTTCTGCTTCTCCATCCTATTTCTCTGTGGCCTTTAAGTAATGTATTGGCCAGCTGTTAGAGCTAGCAAGGCACGGAGAAAAGGGTTGGAGAAGAGGTTTACAACCTCCCTTTTCATGGAATTTAAAATCTTGTGGTTTCTTCAAAATGACATGAAAGGCTCACAGCTGGAGAAATTTTATTGAATGTACATATCATATCGGACACTGCATCGACACATAACAATGCCCAGATAGCCCCAGAGCCCCAGCTCTCTAACCCAGAAGCACATGTTTTATTCACTTTGTGCCCAGTGCTTTGAGAATACTACGGTTAGAGATTACAGTAAACATGCGTGCACATTTCTATTGAATTGTTGTTATCAAATTTATACCTCATACATAGATATAAAATTTTTTGTCTTCCCTATGGCTATGCACATACTTCTTAAAAGCAGAATATTTTACAACACTGCTGTACAGTGTTTTCACAAACAGATGTATTATTGGAAATAAAATATCCTACTCTAACTTGCATTCAAGCATCTTTTGCTTCTGGCTGGAAAAGCATGATTGCAGTGACTTCTTAAACTATATAAATACAGATATACATCTTACACAGAAAAAAAAAACCCAATCTGTCATGATTTATGGGTAACTCTCTTTATCCCAATAATAGGTTTAGGAGAAGCAATTTGAAAACTACTGTAAACTTCAAATTTCAGAATCTTCAGAGTTTGTCCTTATGCTGCTCTTCAGCACAAAGGCAAACGGGCAATGAAATAGGAGCAGAACGTTTGCCCATCCAAAGCCAGAACTGCCAGAGGAAAAACAGGAAAACAATCCAGTTTAAGAGCAACAGCAAACTGTAAATATGCATCGTGATGGAAACACATTCTCAATCTGCAACGTTCTCAGCATACACCCTTATGCTTCACGAATGCCTGGAGGAGGACAGCAATGTTGTAAAACTGACTCCAAGCAAACTCCTCTTCTGAGCTATGGCCTGGAAGCCATATAAATGGTGCAAGAATGACATTCTTCCGTCCCTCACCACTGAGTCACTGATTCCCACCTTTTAGCTGGGGAATGGACACACCGTCTCTTCTGACCCTGTATTTTACGGTTCCCTGACCCCATTAATGCCTGCACAACCCCTACACTAATATGGAAAGGACCAAGCATAGCCTTTGCATAAAAGCAAGTCTCTCATCCGTACCTGTCTGTCCCAGCTAATGTCATTTCTACTTCCCAGTCCCCATCATTTACTAGCCTCACGCCTGCTTCTTGCTACATGAGCTAGACTCGCTGGCTGGAGTCCGTCTCCGTAATGCACCGCAGTCATCAAATTGCCATGATGCATCCTGGCAGTGTAGACAGCACGGAGACTCTAGTGTGGTAAGTAAGGGTAATGTAATGCGGCCACGGGGCCAAGAGGCCCAAGAGGACCTGAGACTGGAAGCACAGGAAGCATTCTCCATGAGGCATTAGAGATACTCATGCAGCCACACTGATTAATGTTGCCTCTCCCAAAATGAAATATGCCATCTCAAGGTCAGTGTGCATGGAAAACTACACCAGGGTAAAACTCCCAGCTTGCTCAGATTGAAAGAAGGAAAAAAGGAGTGCAGAGCAGAGGGAAGCAAGTGGTAATAGCAATAAAGATTACAGAGGAACTTAATAAGGATTACTGCCTGTCATGTAGTAAAGAGGGTTGCTTTTTCTCTCCCTTTTTGTTTTTTTAATTCTTTCTAAAGAAAACAGCCTAGGCTGATAATTCTGCAGATGGGCACTGAACAATGAGCCACTCTCAGTTCAGGAAGAAGTTCCATTACAGAAGGCAGGTCATGCAGACAGAAGAAAGTTCAAATGCCTCCAAAGGAAAATTGAATGAACAGTATGTGGAGTACAGAAGCGGCCTCAGATAGGGACCTCTAAGGGTTACAGCTGACCTTGCAGACAAGGGGAAGATACTTAAATAATGTACAGACAAAGGAAGTAAAGGAGTAATACAGCAGGTGAGGATTTGGGCATGGTTTTGCCTCTAGACTCCTGGCAGGGACATTTTTAATGGTCTGTGGGGGTAAGGTATTTTGCAGGAAGTCTAAGGAGGCTACAGAAATTGGTAATTGCTTACAGGAGATTTGTTCCAATGAGTGCTGTGGTTTCATTACACCTCTGTAGATCAGGCCCCATCATGTTTGTGAGTGACACCAGCTCACGGCGCTGTCTAAATGCACTGGTTATTATTAGCACCCATGCACCGTGGATGTACAAGCTTTAACCACTCAGGCCCAGCCTTTGGGAAGAAACAGCCTGTGTTTAGCTGTGTACATTTGCAATGATTCATGAGATTGTCTGCAATCGCTGTAAAAATAGTACTTACGCAACTCCGGAGCTACTACTGAAATCCTGACATTATTGGGTCTTCCCCTCTTAGTCACACTCATTTCAATTAATTTCCATGCCACCAAGAGAACTTCATACAGAAAAGGCATAAACCTGAAAGAGGAACTGGGGGAGTTAGGAAATGCAGCAAAAGGGGATGATCATTTCTTTGCAATTGTGATGAGGAAAGATTGCAGCTGTTATTCCCCCTGTAGAAGTGAAATGTGCAAACTCAACGAAAAAAGGGAGACAAATCAGTAGAGACTTTTTTCTTTTTTTTTTTTTGCCAAGCTGATGGGGTTTTTTTACTTTTAAACTAAGCAGCTAAGGCATGGCTGGAAGATATGTTTTTCCACCAGTTGCTAACTGTGTTGTCCAATCCTTTCTCCATTTGTATCTGAGCCCAGCTCTTCATTTTTTGCTGTGCTCACAGCCTAGCGCGTGGCAGGTCAACAGCACCCTGATGAAGACCACTTGAACTGACAGAACCCACATAAGCACATGGGGTTTAGGCCTTTCACACATAAGCAACTTGCCAGACCTCATCCTCCGAGCTGTGATTCACGCATGGGGCCCTTGTCCCCTGTCCTTGAGAGTTTTTCTAGACCTAGCCCTACACTTCCACCTCACAGTCCCAAACACATAGAAGTGACCTTGAGGTCTGGATAGAAACAAAGGTTTCTTTTAGTGTTCACAGTTACCCTTAAAAACTTTCAGAGTACAACCTATAGGGACAAATGATGAATTCCTTTCCTATATTGGAAAAAAAAAAACCCTATAACTCCTGCTAGATCCATTGAACCCATGGATGTTTTTTTGGTGCAGGAGCTGCTCCCTAATGTGAGGAACACACAGGGTCCAGGCCATCAGGACAGGGGCACCTTTGTCACAAGAACTCTGTGGATTACTGTTCACTTGCATATTAACATGAACCTGTGCTGTTACATGTCCATGGAGTTACACTGGTGTGAAAGTTCCATCTCAGCACTGCAGATTGGACTGGATTTGTTCCTGGTTTCTTCTCAAGTCATCTGAGATTGAGCTGAAATTGGTAGAGCTCTGTGCATTTGGCACACTGGAAAAGAAAGGGTTTGGACTGCACTTTCTCAAAGCGTCCGTTCACTGGGAGTGGGTGGAACACCATTTGTGCGTGCAGGTGTGCTAGGTGAAGGCTTTCAGAAAGATCTTGCCATAGCGTTTGTCATGCACAGGGAAGGAAACCCAAATGATAAATTGCTTTATAGAAATCAAGCCTGAAGGACTGCTGCTCAATTTTGCATTTGCACCAAGGCAGGTGGGCAAAATGGAATTGAAAAACAAGCGGATGGACCTGGGCCAACTTGTACAATAATATGTGATACATAAGTCAAATTTGAGTCCCTGATCACAGTAGGTGACAATGATCTAACGTTTGCTTGAACCTCACAGCAGTCCTGCTGAGACTGTCAGATCATTTCTTTGCTTTCTCACTCTGGGATTCTTCTTAATTCTTCATCCTGGTATGGAAATGTGATTTCAAAGCTCGAGATGTTCAACTCAAACAAAAGCAGTGTTGGTTTCCCAGTAAGTTAAATACAACTTATACCTCACTGGGCCAACGGTTTGCCTCTTCAGGGCTGCATGGTAGTGGATGCAAAGAGACACATAAGGAAAACAAGAACATAGCAATCAAGCAAACTCAAAACACTGGCAGGTCCTTTACCTGTAACCCTGAGATACCTGTTAGGCCTTCAGGTGTTATGAAAAGGAGCACTCAGAGACATACGGTTAGGGCAGAGCATTGAGTTGAAATACAAACATTGAAAAGAGATT
The DNA here is from genome assembly GCF_000690775.1 of Eurypyga helias. Classification (NCBI taxonomy): domain Eukaryota; kingdom Metazoa; phylum Chordata; class Aves; order Eurypygiformes; family Eurypygidae; genus Eurypyga; species Eurypyga helias. The sequence goes on from NW_010234460.1 coordinate 9,020, forward strand.
CTTGGGGCCATCATGTCAGGCTGGGCACCTTTTACACAAGCAGTGTTTCAGAACAATTTACAAGATTAGATCTCAGCCTCTCAGAGTGCATGATCAGGCAGCAGCATAAAAAGCATAGCCCATGGATCTCAACAACATGCCTGAAACAATGAGCAATAGCAGAGAGCATTCAGGTGTGAAAGAGGTAAGTAGGACATGGGAAAAAAAAGGTCTTTTCTAGTATTTCCTGTCCTTTCCAGCAATGATGTGATGCAACATGATGTTAGTTAAGGACATTGGTGTTATCTAGCTCCAAAATGTATATTTACTGACTCTCCACAGAACAAAGACAGGAGATGTAGCAGGTCAACATTCTTCTTACTCAGCTCTCTGTCTCTTGGTACCGAAACAGAGATGTCCTTCAGGGGGATGTCCTCTGTACCCATTCAATCTGGTCTCTAATGCCAACAGAGGTGGTGATTTGCATATAGACAGCTTTCTACTGGAAAACTGCCCTTTTTTCTAGAGCAGAGAGCAGCCTTCAGTTGGTAATTAATGATCCGGATTTTCCGTAGTCAGCCAGCTCTCAATGCAATGCACAACCATTTAGAGGTCATGTTGTTCTATCCCACAACTGGACTTCTGCAAGTGAGACCCCTGATCTGAACAAACCTGAGGGGGGTGGTGTGGAAAGCAAGCCTTAGAATTGCAAAAGAAAAAAAAAGAAGACCAAGAAGAACAGGAAGGATGACAGGAATGGATACAGATTAAGAAATATCTGGACAGCTTGATATGAAAATACTCCCACATGTGAGACAAACTGACAGAAAGTCAAGTATAAATCTCACTTGTGCCCCACCTGATTCTCAATGTAACAACCTGACTGAGCTCTCTCTTTTCCAGAAAACAAAGTATGGGCACAGTTCATGGCAATAAAAAAGGCCAAAAGTATCCAGGAGTAATCAAAACCTGAAATAGCTGTAGAAAGTACAAGATAATTGCATTTTCTCTGCAGACAGGGAAGCTTTGGTGAAGAGCAGGCATTCACTGAGCTGTCCATTGCTCCAGACGCAGGGACTCCTCAGGGTGTTGAGTAGCAGCTCCTTTCCATTCTGTTCCCGAGAAGGGTTCCCACTGATTCGACACTCAGAAGCAAGCCTGGAATTTCTGTGTGGTTTGGGGCCTTGTTGCATGAGCTTCTTGCTTCAAGTATCATTGTCGAAAGCTTTCTCCTGAAATCCATCTTCATATTCCCTTTCTCTAGCTGTCTGCCATCCCCCCATGCTGCACATTTTCCTTTGGTCAGGGGAACTGAAAATTGTGTTTGCCCACCAACCATATTAGCTTTCATTTAAAGCTGGAGTCATCACTCTCACCAAGCAACACAGGCATGGGGAGCTCAGGGCAGTGGGAAAGAGAGCTGAGGTGTTCATGGCACAGCAGCGTGCTGTACCACTGGGAACCACATAGTACTGGAGGGCCCTAATGAAATACGTTGGCACCAGTATAAACCATTGTCTCTCCGATTACAAAATGGCTGTGTTGAAATGACTACCAGGCCCTGCTAAAACACCAAGCTCTTATATACCACTTGTCAGCCATGATTTTCAAAGCACTTTCAGAGGGTGGGAAATGATTTATGCAAGGTCACTGAATAGAAGCAAAATTAAACCCCTCTGTGCCTGAGTCATCTGCCAGCATCCTAACCACTGAGATACTCCAGGAAACCCTGCCTTCTTTGTCATGTTAGCCATCCACGGGGCAGAGTATAGCAACAGCAGCAGCAGCATCTATACAGCTGGGATTTGCATAGACAAGGTTATCAGGACAATTTAAGCGGTGCAGCTCTGAAGCACTACATGTGAGAAACAGATATACTTTTCATATGCAGCAAAGCAATGCAAATCACAACATATTTTTCCTCTGGAATCTATGGAAGAGAGGTGCTCAAGAAGGCCGTAGTAATATCACATCTATGCTTAAAGTTGTCAAAGCAGGAAATGGATAATTTGTCAGGTAGGAGAAAAGCTGCAGACCCTACAGTACCGCATGGTTAATGATCTTTCCATGACTTTCAGTTTTGCACCTCGTCTTTTATTTAAACTATCTATTTAGAGCCACAAGACTTTGTACAAAGCGGACGTCTGGATCCATTTTCTTACAGCATTTCAAGATTAAAGTGAGAGTTTTTGGTAAGGAAGCCAGAGAGGCGCATAATGTTTGTCTCTAAGCAGTTTTACAGAGCTAAGCAGGGAGTCTGCACACAAAGGAGGTGGGGGATAACAACTCCACTCTTTGGCTTGCCGAGTAGCATCCGGACAGCCACTTCATCACTCAGCTTTTGGTACTTTGCTAAGCTGGGAAAATGATTACCTCAGCTCTCTGTACTGTCAATGGAAAGAGGTAATAATATTGAATTACTACCTAAAATCAGGACCTATGGAGAACTTAGAGTAATGTCTGTCAGCTGTAGGGACACACACTACTAAAGTTGGGTGACCTGACCTCATTCCTTTTGTGTCCAAGGTCACCTCTCTCAAGTCCTTCCATTGTTTAACAGGATTGGGAACCTTAAAACAGCTCTTGAGATGCCAGAAAGTATACTCTTAGAGGAGTACACTGAAGGACTGAATTGGACAGGATTAAAAAACAGCTAACTAACGTTTGAGTCAATCTGCAGAGTTTTCAGAAGTGGGGAGGACTGGAAAGCTCTCTTTAATCTGCAGGGTATTTGCACATCACGTCACTTAGCAGGAGCCAGAAGCCCAGGCTGAGCACATCACTTTGAACATCTCCTTGGGAAACAGCTTGGCCCGGCATCCTAGCACGCTCACTCCCACTGCACAGCTGGCACTGAAGTGCTGTGTGTCACTCCCTTGCTTTGCTGGAGCCATAAACTCATCCCATTCAGTCTTCTGGGAACTGTTTTGCCATTAAAAAATGTAAATAATAGTAGCTAAAAAACTAACCCATAAAAAGCTTTGAAGTTTGCTTACAAACAAAATACCTTCATAAACTCTCCCAATCATGTTTGTGCTAAAATATTGACTTTTCAGGGAGGTAAATATTTCTCCATTGCTCATTGAACAGAAGCTTGTTCCTGCTGTTTATTCACATGCCAAGGCCAGCAAGTACTGCTGCAGTGCACATTATCCCAGTTTAGAGATTGCAGTACACTTCCCACCCCATTCCCCAGGAAGTTAGCCAGTGGCAATACTTGCATTAGCTTTGGAGAGAGACAGATTTTATTTGCCTGCCTGTAGTGCTACACTGTGCCCTAAAGTGTGCTTCAAAGGCTGTTGTGGTCTTTAGAAAGACCTCTTTTGCAAGCTGGCTTCTTGCTATCTCTTCTGTCCTGTTGCCGGACTGCAGTGTCTTGCACATGTCCCTCTACAAAGTTTGAATCATTTGTTTTTCCGGGTTAACAATCAATTGCGGATAGTATTTGCAGCTGAATCACTTCTAGCAAGGGCAAAAGGTAACGCCTGTTTGTGCAAATGTAAGCCCTATCCCTTCTTGGGGCTGTGCCATTTCACTCTGGAAGGTGATAATTTTGCCCATCGTCCTCTCCCTGACATCTCATTCAGGTTTTATTTTGCATGTTTTATTTGCAGAACAAGGAATTCTGTCTATTTTATTTTTTCATTCCTGTGACCACACTTCAGAGCAGCAATCTCAAACACTGGACAAGTTCATGTGAAGTGTAGCTACCAATCAGGGGAATAAACTCTCCTTCCTGCCCTAGGAGAAAAGAAAATTCTTCCCTGGAAACAGGAAAAATAAACCAACCTATTGTATTTCCCTGACAAAGTCACCTCCATATCCTCCAGCTCACTTCATTCGTTTCCAGCCTCCCAAACATCCTCCCTCTCTGACAAGCCAGGAGAAGAAGGGCCACCACAGCACTGAACTCAGGCCATTCCCAGGCATCCAGAAGATGGACCCAACCAGGCCTTCTGCAGTGCAATTCCAGTTCTCAGCCAGAAGATCGCTGGGGCCTGAGGTCACAACCTTATTACAAGAATGAGGAAAAGCTCCCGCGGCAGACAAGTTTACACATCTGGTTGGGGCAGACAGGGGAGAGAGCTACACAGCCACGTAACAGCTAACCTCATCTGGTGGGAGACACATGGCTACCGTGTGCAGCGTTACTGACACAGAGGCATAGATAGATCTTCCTTGACCAAACCCTTCCTCTTCCCTCTCCTGTGCTCAGCACTTCTGCAGCTGGATGGAGGGGATAGAACAACCTAAAGACATGTCAGGACTTAACTAATGGTATATGTTCTAGGCCAGTGGTGGATGTATGACTTCATTCAGCCTTCTGGATCCCAGAGTAATGCTCTACACGCAGGAAGGTTTACTTCTGCTTTTTTTGGTTTTACCTTCCTTTTGCCTTTTCTCCCTTACTCGTGCCCTCTCCAATCCCCATCCTCACCAGTTCTCCAGACATCTTATACCCTCCCCTCACAGCTCCAGCAGAAGTTTCTGATAATTCTCTTTGCCTATTTCAGATAGAGGATTTTAGGAAAGATGTGTCAGATTGACTATAGGGGACTGGACTCAGAAGTCCAGTGCAGACACCTGCTGACCCCTGCCTGCTTTCCTGCCAGACAGAAAAATTAATTCAGAGGTATCTCCTGTCCAGATGCAGTGGCAGATGTGTGGGATAGACAGATGGGCTGAAATAAGAGATCCATACCCCAATTCTCTATTTTTTCAGACTGCAGTCAGGAAGTGAATCTGATTCCTGAACTTCCCCATAGGGCAATTTCCCCCTTCCCCACACACTGACACACCTTTATATAGTGACAGACTTCTTGCCTACAAACAAGAAAGGACGGATCTGGGATATGAAGGTCAGGGACAGTCTTGACTGCAGTGACCGTAAGGTGGTGGAAGACAGGATCCTGAGAGGAGGGAGGAGGGCAAAAAGCAGGATCGCAACCTGGATTTCAGGGTTTCCATGGGTGTATCAGCAGCAAGAGGAGGACTAGGGAAAATGTAGGCCTGGTGCTGGGGAGGGGAAGTGGGCATGCAAAAAACGCCAAGGTATTCGATGCCCTCTTCACCTCACTTTTTAGCGGTAAGACCTGTCTTCAGGAATCCCAGGGTTCTGAGATCAGGGAAAAGTCTGGAGCATGGAAGACTTACCATTGGTGGGTCAGAACCAAATTAGGGAATTTGAAGTGAACATACACAGATGCATGGGACCTGATAGGATGCATCCGCTAGTGCTGAGGGAGCTGACCAATGTCATTGTGAGGCCACGTTCAGTTATCTTTGAAAGGTCATGGCAACTGGGAAGGTTTTTGTGGACTGGAAGAAAGTGCCATTACTATCTTCAACAAGGGCAAGGAGGAAGAACTGGGGAATTACAGTCTAGTGAGACTCACTTCAGTCCCTGGGAAGCTGATGGAGCAAATAATCCTGGAAATCATTGCCAAACATCTGAAGGGTAAGAAGGTGACTAGAAGTGTTCAGCATGTGTGAATGAAGGGGAAATTGTGCTTAACCAACCCAATAGACTTCTACAATGAGATGCCTGGCCTGGTGGATGGAGGGCAGTGGATGTTGTTTATCTCAACATTAGCAAGGTTTTTGACACTGTCTCCCATAAAAGCCTCACAGATGAACTGACAAAGTACAAACTAGGTAACTGGATAGTGAGGTGAACTGACAACTGGCTAAATTGCCAGGTTAAAAAATTGGCACAAACCCAAATGGAGGCTGGACATTAGTGGTCTGCCCCAGGGGTTGATACTGGGGACAATACTTCAGGATCTTCATTAATGACCTGGATGATGCAGCATGATCAGGAGTTGATCCTACCCCTCTGCTCGACACTGGTGAGACACATCTGGACTGTTGTGTCCAATAATGGGTGCACTGACCATCCTGAAGTGAATCCAGAGAAAAGTCATGAAGTTGATTAAGGGATTGGAACACCTATCATATGAGAAGAGGCTGAGAGAACTGGGATTGTTAGGCCTGGCAAAGAGAAGGCTCAGGAGCATCTTATCTATGTGAATGAATACCTGATGGGGAGAGTTAAGACTATAGAGCCAAGTGGCACCGTGTTACAGCACAAGAGGCAATGAGCACAAATTGAAATGCAGAAAATTCCATTAAACTAAAAAAGAAAAATAATACAAGGGTGCTCAAACACTGGAGCAGGTTGCACAGGGACATTGTAGACTTGAAATCCCTGGAGATATTCAAAACCTGACTGGACGTGACATTAAGCCACCATCTCTCTAGTTGCCCCTACTTTGAGCTGTCGATTACGCTGCCTTCTCTAGAGGCTACTTGCAACCTCAGTCATGATGTGATTCTGTGATACTCAGTTACCTAAAATACGCTGTCTGACACCCCAGGTAATCTGAAGGAGAAGGATCTCTAAAGACGATCTTTCTTGCTTCAAAGCAAGATTCTTTAAAAACAATAAACTGTACCTATGTAACTCCTGTCATGTTTGCTTACCTTATCCTTCAAGCTTTACAATTAATTCTAGCATTTTGTTATATTTGATCATTAGGATTTTTTTCCCAGTGACTAGTCTGAATCTTTTCTAATGAAATTCAAGCCATTCATAGTGTGCTATACATTTAAAACAGATTAAGTACTACTCTTATGTTTGGAAAATGCCATTGTGTTCCCCTTCAGTTTTCTCTAAGCTGACCACAATTTCTTCAGTCTCAGCATGACAAAGTAACTCTTTTCAGATCTCTGGCCATTCCTATTTCCCTGTTCTAGGCTCTCCTCTGTTGACCCACATCTTTGCTGAAGTGCCCCAGCCTCAACATAATACCCCAGCCAAAGCCTCACCAATGGTAAGTAGAGCAGAAGGATGACTTCATCTGTCTCGCAAGCTGCATTCCTCTTACCAGAACCCAAAACAATGTCTGCCTTTTTGCAATCCCATGACACAGCTGATTCATGTTCAGCATGTGATCTGCTATAACCCTAGAGTCTTCTCGAAAGAGAACTGCCAGCTAAACAATTGTTTCCCATTGCAAATTGGTCTAGTTACTCTATTTCTGCTCACATGTAGCATTTTGCACCTGCAACACTGAACTCTTGCTTTTTCAGCCCATTTCTGCAACTTGTCCCAAAAATTTTGAATTCTGACCATGGCTTCTAGCACACATGCAGCTTTTTCATCACCCAGGTTGTTACAGAAGAGGGTGACCCAGGGCAGACCCTTACAGAACTCTACCAACTACAGTTTTCCCTGTTGATGGTGATTAACTCATAGTTAAACTAACAGTGTACTTTACAAGCACAAGTTATTTTGCTAGCTATTACATAGTAATTTATTCTAGAGCATCTTTACCTGTCATGCAGGACTTTGTCAAGACAAAAATCAAGAGGGAAGACCCTTACCTACTCTTCATCCTGTAAAGCTTTTACCCTACTATAAAAGGAAAGATCCATTTTTCATGACTTCCTTTTAACAAATCCATGTTGACTGCTGCCCATGTCTTAGGATTATAAGTAGTTTGTTTGATACTTTTTCAGAGCTTTCCAGAGTTTGGAAGGTGGTCATTCTTTCACCTCTTTCTTCTCCTCTCCTTTGCTCCCCATTTTAAACATATAGACAATCTTAATCCTGCCCGAGAGATGTCTACTTCATGGAAGAGTCTAGAAGGAAATTATTCAGGAAGATGTGTCAGAGCTTGAAACTGGAACCTCAGGACTGGTCAGGCGTGTGAGACTCTTGTTCCAGCTCCAGATCTCCAATCCATGAGTTGGCAGTCCTCTCTGGCATAAGACAGAGGACAATGACTTACTAATGTATGGATAAATTTGAATAACATTTTCAAAATGCCCACCTTTAAATGTCATTGCTTGGAGAATAATGTCTAACTAGCAGAAATTGATGGCTCCTGTGCCAAAACTTGGAAACACAAAAAATGTTAATATGCAGGTACCTTAGACTTTCAGTACTGGAGAGTAATTGGTTTCAGAATCATATATCTACCTCCTGACATTTTGTTATGAATCGTTTCCTGATTACTGCTCTGCTTTATGGCTTTCTTGAGATAAACTGGTACATTATATCATGCATCTCATTTATCAGATGTAGTTTTAAAAGTAAATTGTGCATGCTCTTGCAGAACACGTGTACTTCCAGGCCAGGCTGCCTTGAGCAGTCAGATCAAATCGAACTGCTCCAGGCTTTGTGCTGTGAAGGATCTAATCAGTCACAGAAAAGGGCAAAATCTCCCACTAAACCTTTCCCCTCTCTCACCTTTCCCCTGACTGGCAGGTTTTCCCTCCAGCATTACACTTGCTGGCTTCCTGTCAGGCTTTATTTTCCAGCAGCCCGCCTGTCACCGGCCCTGTTTTCCCAGAGATAACATTTCTGTACGTCACTATTCGCTATCTATCCATGTCATATTTAGCTTTAATCCTTTCTTAGACTTTTGTGTGAGGCCTTTGCAGTCAGTACCTGTTGCAATGGGGGTCTTGTAACATTTGCTTGCAAACTTTGTTAGGCAACCTGATTGTGTTTGATGGAAGTATCTTGAGTAAACAGCTTGTTATGTACATGGCCACTTGCTCAAGAGGTTGAACGTTGCAGTACTCATTTACACATGGGATGTTTTGAAAATAAAACCCAAAACACTGCCTTCTTATCAGATAGTGTTTAACTCATTCATGTTTGCAAAGGATGATTCTGAAATTCCCTTTCTATAGTTCCTTTCCTCTTACGACTGTTTATAAAAGGTGACCAAGCTTATGACTACCTCAGGGAGGTAGCTGTAATTAATCAAAGCACAATTGAGGTACTTACATCCCGCCTATCTGAAATCTCCTGCTAGTTTCAATTGAACAAGGCTTTCCTTTCCACTTCCTAGCCTAAACTGTTGCTTTGGAATGTTAAATATTTGCCACAGATCACTCCAAAGCTGGCTGTAAAAAATGACCTCTGGGAACTATTTGTGACGTTTTCAAGAGGTTCTGAAAACCTACAAAGAGGGGAAAAAAAGGATCTATATACAGAATATTTTTTTCAAATGATTAATTAATTACCATTATATTAATTTTGCAGAAAGATAAACTGAAGCAGTAAACCTTATCCGCAAACCTAAGCTAGAGCCAACTGGAACTGAAGAACACTTCCAAGACTTTGACACTAACACCATGATTCCCAATAAGAAGGCTCAAAGCCCAACTGGAGAGTCTGCAGCTACAAGCAGGGTCATGAGTCTGACAGAAAGTCACTGTAATCTGGGATTTATCCTAGTCCTGGGGTTGTGCTAAACGATCAGCACAGCAGGAAAGAGTTTGAGGAATGCAGTCCCCAGGTAACCACACTGATCAAGAGAGAACATGCTAAATCACATCAAGTTGGCATTTGAAATCTTCTTGTTACTAATCTAATGTGAATTAAAGAGCATTAGGTAATGTAATAAGCTGAAGAAATACGAAAAAGACATATTTTGCTGACAGAAAAAAATCCTATTATGATTTTCATTGAAAAAAAATATAGTACTAATCAACTGTTTAAATAATCAGCTTAAATCACCTGCTCCCATGAATCTAGTGCTGTGGACAAGCTCATGATGTTCCAATAGCCCAAGGCCTCCATTTTAAACAATTCTTGTTCTTTTTCCTTCCTTTCCTTTCCTTCTTTCTGAGGGATTCCACTTTCTAGCTTTGTAATTTCCTCTTAAAGATGTTGAATAGACAATTTTCTTTGCTCTCACATCCATCTGGCCTGCCAGAGCAAGCCACAAATTTCAGAGACTGCAATAAAGATAAAACAAACAAACAACAAACCCCAACCCAAACCTCCATGGAAATAGCAAAGTCAACTACTCCTATTGAATTCTGCCAGACTTACATAGACCCCTGGGGCCAGGTTTTCAAGTGTTCATTATGCATAATCAATGCTGCTCTTTTTTTTTAAAAAAAAAAAGGTGCATATTGGGTGCTGAACACCCACCTTCTTTTAAATATCTGACATACACAATTAATCCAAGCAATAATTGTGCAATCCTAATTACCTGTTTACACACAAATAAGTGGCCACAACCAAAGGCTATGTCTGTGCTGGTAAAATAAGTGTGCTTGGGACCATTTCTGACCCTGAGGCCAACTGGCATGGAACAGCATGTCCATATAGTTAAATTTCCTTACCCATCAAAATAGGATAGCCGTATCCAACCTGCCCATTGAGAGCTGAATAGCATGTGTTGACTCCCAAACAACGGTGCCTGGGAATTATTTGGAAGCCTGCTAGTTAACACCGGCCAGCACTGCACAATGGAACATTTTAACTATTCAGTAGCGTGGATGATTGTGTATCAGGGCCCAGGAATGTGTGCTGCTTAATATACTAATATGGACATAGCCTGCCAGTCAACTATGACCTGAAAACCTTTTGTTAGATAGTAGTTACTTTTTTTTATTAAGAGCAAAAATAAATCTCCCACTCTAAAACCAGTGAAGACTGTCTATGCCTCTCTATGGACGTCATTCCATTTTGGCTGAGCTGCTAGAAAATATATATTTATAGTGCATATTGTTAGTATTTATGTTGCAGTATTGCCATGGAATGCCAGTCAAGGGCAGGGACCCTTGCACGAACTGCAGACACAAAACAAGATGTGTCTGCTTCAAAGGTTTCGGGAGATAAGCGTTCTAGCAAATCCGGGATATACTATCAACATCTATGGGACTAACTGCTTTGGCTGTTGCAGATAGATAGGAGCTCTCTCTGCCCATTCTAATTCCAGGGTTGGACGTGTGGGAAGCATGGTGTTGAGAGATTCATTCAGCTGGCCAGGAGCCAGGTCAAGTCCAGATGTAGTCTAGACAAGCTGTAGCTGCCAAGAGCCAGGGCTTGGGATCTCACAGGCAGCACTGTGTAAATACAGCCTGGCTTCTCCAACCTGGAGCTCGCCAGACCCTTGCTGCATCCCATGGGCGTGTCAGCTGGGTTTTGGCTACCTTGGGCAGCCCCACACTGAACCCTTTTTCATGGCAAATGTGCTCTTGCTCTGCACCAATCTGGTGCAGCTGCTGGCCACCGTGTCTGGATGTGTCCACGTTAGAGTAGCTGCCTTTAGCCAGAGCTCGGCGCAGGCTGCAGAACTCGCCTGTGGAGCTCCCCAGCTATTTCCGTGCTATGGGCAGCAGGACTGACCACAGCATGAAGACATGTCACTGCTGGGGAGAGCCCGCGGTTAATGCATGTGGCTGAGGCAGCGAGTGACAAGTTTGCAGCTGCACAAACCTAAATTGATCTTGGCTCTTGGGCATAAATGAGGTTGAATTGTGCCTGACCCATGAATGAATGAGAATGATATTTTGCCATAAGCATTAGATTTCTTTTAATATTGCAAATGTATTTTGTGCCAAAAAAGGAAGGGTCTATGCCATTTTCATGCCCTTTGAAAATTATTGATTTTTTTTCTCTCTATGATAAACAAAATAAGCAGCACCAAACAATCTGGAAAAATTCCACAGCCTGGTCATAGCAGAAACAGAGCCTCCTACGTTCAGCATCGCAGCCTTAGCTGCTGCTGGCCTATTCACAGCCTCTAAGGCACTGATTACATCTTCTGTATCAATTCATGGATTTCATTGCTCCTGGGAAACTCCCGATCTCATAGCTCAGCTGTGGAGACCACATTCACATGTGCCCCTTCCTATGGCTGCAATGTTGGGGCTGCTGTCGGCCCAGGGCACCACATCTCACAGCCTCCCTGGGAGCCTCCACTTCCCACTGCTTCTTTACGAGAAAAAGCCTTTTCATCTTAACCCCTCAGGTGAGCTCAGAACTGAGCTTTTGATGTCCTCCTCTACAGCTGAGGAACTGTAGGGAGGTCTGAGCCCAGATGAGGACTGCCAGCTCGGCCCTGCTGGTGCACTGCAGTTCATTTTTGGGGCTTTGCAGCAACACTGCAGCTGCTGAGTGTTCTGTGCTCAGTAATGCCGTCTGCTTTACCCAGGCTTACAGAACCTCAGAAGGACAACTTTGGAGGTTGCTCATTATTCCTTCTAATTCCAGTGCTTCTGAAGGAGCTCAGAGTAATTAGTATTATTTACAAATAACGGCAGGAGATGCCTTAGCATGAAGCATACTGGGGTGTCTGTGCACCAGATGAAGACAGTGAAATGCCACCACCCTGGGACTCTCCCAAGAATCTGATGCTCTTGACATGTGTGAAAAGCTCTGCCTAGAAGAAAAATATTGGAGTCAGGACCCCCCTACCCACTCTCACAGAGAATTATCGCAATCAGGAGCCAGCACTAAGACACACACACTGATTGTGTTTAAATTTAATTTCAGGTACAGTAACATGCCATGGGCTGTAGTACACTGCTGCCAGGAAAGGCCAATTCTCGCTCAAACAGGTACCTCAGAAGAGAGAGGAGGATTAGCCATTGGTTTCTGAAGGAAAGTATGTGAGTGTTCATCTGACAGTGATGGAGTTGAGCCCCAAGGAGGTGAAGAGGGGCTTAATTCAACCAAGAACTATCAGCCCATCCCCTAGAAAAGGAAGAAATCAAGTAGTTTATGGGAAAATGGCTAAGTGCTGCCAGGCCCTTAGAGGATGTTCAGGGCCAGGCAGGCTCTGAAACTACCCCAATCCACCGGGAAGACAGATGGTCTTTCCATAATGTCCCAGGTGTGTAATGTCCATGGGAAGGATGGCAGCCCCTGCACCTGCACATCAAGAGAGGCAGCACATGGTGGTGGTGTCCAACTTCTGCAGCATCATCCTGGTTTGGGCAGATAAGGAAGGGGATCTCCACCTCCACTCTTCAGAAATGAGTCCTGGCTATTTTTTCCCACTGTGCATCAGTAGTTTCGTATCTCATGTCACACTGGCTGGTGTTGCAGGTGATTTTGAGATAACCGGGAACAATAAGGCTTTCCTCACCCAAGGGTGTGGTGAGTGAACAAACGGGGGTATTGGGACACCACAGCAAGTGTCCTGGTCCCCAGCATGCTGCTGGCAAGGCCTCCCTGCCCAGTCACCTCACTTCCACAGATGTGTCTCCCATGACCAGAGGAAGAGTCTCACTCACAGTGCTGCAGCTGTGCCCAAGCTCTGAGGGACCCCAAGAGGCTCTCCCAGCCCCACAGCGTCTCCCTTGGTTATTACCCTGACCGT
>NW_010234460.1:22160-44248 GCF_000690775.1 Eurypyga helias
GCCAGGTCTGCAGAAAAAGCTATCCACTGACACTATAAGGAGATGGCCGGGCGTTCAGTCCTATGTGGGGACCTCAGGAGGCAGCAGTGGGGTGTGCTGGCTGCATACCTGGGTTTTGTTGCAGTCATGCTGCTGGAGGGGTTAGAGTTTCTGCTGATTTTCCTGGGCGATTGGCTGTAATTGCAGCACGGAGAGTGCTATTACTGATAAAAACAAATGCCAGGACATTCTGTTACAGGGCTGCAGCCAGGTGGGGCTTCCTGGTTGCCCTCTGAGCTCGGCACCTCTCAGCTGCCATGTGGGCAAGTGCCGAGTGTCCGCTCCCCTGCCCCTGGGGACTCTTTCACCCAAAGGGCATTTCTATCCACATTCTCTTTGCCACTGCTTCTGCCGCTGTCCCCAACACCACCGGGACCTGCCCCGGCCTCGGAGGAACCTGCCTTCCTCAGGGGTGGGAAATGGCCTGTTCAGGGGGCAGGAACAGGAACACAGCACTGCGCCCCGCCCTTCCCAGAGCACCCCCGGTATGACGCTTTCTGCCCTGTGTTTTGTTTATTAATCATAGTTTTTTTGGTTTTTGGTTTTTTGTTTTCACGAAAGGCCCAAACAGGTCCAGCTGTTGGTTATTCCTGTTCTCTGGGTTGTTGATCCTAGTGGAGATGTCATAGCTGGCAGCCCTCCTATGTCAAGCAGAGGCACTGCAGAGGAAATGAAATTAATCTTGCTGGTTTCCAACAGATAATAAAGCATTTGCAAGCCAGTTATTTTACCTCATTTCCCACTTCTTTTTTTTAATAAAGACTATTTCGCCCTCACCTTCAGAACAGCTACTGCTTCCCTGCTTGCCAAGCGCAAGCCTGGCAAGGAGCAGCGCTTGGAGGGAGGGTGCAGGGCAGCTCTGCTGTAAGTGCCACGTCCCCAAGAGGTTTCTCATTTCTTCTCCAGCCTTCCCAGGACAGAACAGAGCTCTACTTGCAGCCTCACAGCCAGCCCCCAGCATTAAATCAGGTACCAGCTGCTGCTGACGTGGTACTGGCAAACACTGGGACACAAGCGTTTTCTCTGCCAGCTGTAGAAACAAAAAATTAATGCACATCATAAAGTTTACCTTACCTAGCCAGGTACAACTACAGCTACTACTTCCTACAACTGTGTTTAACAGTCACGTCATCCTGTGTGGTACCCTGCAAGCTGACAATTCCTGTGAATACTCAAGTTGTCAGGAGAAACAACAGAGCAAGTTAATGATAAATGATAAACCAGGAGCAAATACTTGATGAACACATTAGCATACAAGAAACTGTTTCCTTAATCTTCTATCAAACATTTAGTAATGGAGGAGGGTGGGGCTTTTTTAAATGAAGTGCTGCTCCAGTTTTTGATGGTGGACGTTGATGCGTGTGCTGGGAAGAGAGCAAATAGTCAGCGCTGGCCAGCGGGAGATGTTCCTTTGGGCTCTGCTGATGTCAATGCCTGCTCCCTGCATGGAAAAGATGCAACATGTGTAAGATAAGTGAGTCATCACGGGTCAGGCCCAGAGCCAGAGACTGCTGAGCTCTCTTCCCAGCTCTGCTACTGATTTGCTTGATGGCCTTGCTGGGTTTGTCAGGCCAGAAATTTGATATCGCCTGCTCAAACTGCCCCTTAAGAAAGCGGGTGGTTTCTCAGCATCCACTTTTTCTCACAACTTCCTAAAATAGCAGCCTGTCTCTGTTACCTCCTTGCTCTTCTACCTGGACAATGGAGATAATTGCTCAGGTGTATCCTAGCACTGTGCAAATAGACAAGATCTTGCCAAGACAAACATGCAACGTTAGGCTCTCTGACCCTTTACTGTAAGATGGAGACATTAGAGTTACACAGACTGATACAGAAACACTGAGCTCCATGTGGCTGATTTTACTCCCTTGAACATGCCCGGCCTGTTTCTTCCCCGTTAATTCCCCATTAACAACTACTTTTTTACATCTGTCACTCAGCCAACTTTTAATCCAGGTAGTGTGTGCCCTACTCATCCTGTAGAATGTGAGCTCATTAACCTGTCATGTGGTGGAGAAAGCCAAGAATACTCTGTCAACCAGATCTCTAATCTTGTCTGAAGAAAAAGACAACAAGTTTCTTTGACAAGTCTTACCTTCCACAAAACCCTGCTGATTAGCACTGGTTTTATTTTTAGCCTCTAGTGTCTTCTTGTTGGAGGCCACAATCTGGTGATTGTGTAGACGGATGCTGTCCCACTGACCAGGCTATTGCTCCACAGAGAGTCCCTTTTACGCCTATTAAGTCCCAGAGCTACCCTGGCAGCCTCCCATGTCTTAGGAATTTTCCCAGATTTGTCAGTATAAAACTTCATTGAGCATTTTAGCTGTCTCCTTTAAGACACAAAGATAGCCAGGCCAGATGATGTGAAAAATGTTTAATTTTAGCAGATGCTGCCTCACATCCTCCTCTGTTCCAGATGGGAAATGTTGTACTCCATCCGCAACATCATATGGGATGAACATCCCACTCCTTTCCAAATGCAGAGCAGAAATAGCTATTGAACATTTCTGTCTTGCATCACTGTTTATTATTTTAACATCTGCATTTAGCAATTGATCTATACTGCCACTGGGATGGGTTTGGGAGAGGAGGCAACATTGTTCCTGACATGATTTTTTTAATGTTTATTGCATTTCTTTCGTACCACTGTTTGTTGATGGTCTGTTAATCCTTTGGCTTCCTTTTATCAATCACTTGCATTGTTTTAACTTGTAATTTATAATCCTCATCATTCTATTTCCTGGGATTTTTTGCCTCCTTTATACATCACTGTTTCATGTTTTATTGCTCTTTCTATATCTCTTTTTAAGCAGGCTGTGTCTTACCCCATGTCTATTTTCCATCTTCATGACATCATGGATTTTTGAACATCCAGTAGAACCTTCTTGGATAATTTCCAATTTTCATTAACACTTCTCATTTTACATTTATGTTCCCAGCGAAGTATACCAGCAACTGCTTTAAATATGTGCACACACACAAACACAAGCACGTAAACACAGCGCAACCTTGAAAACTCAGGCACAAGGAGATCACAAAAAAAAAAAATGGTCATGTTAGCAATAATTTGTATGAAGTGGGAACACCAAGGAACAGACTTGGCAACGTGTCGTAATGACACCAAGTGAGAAAGTGCCTTTAACCCACCCTCGATATGGTGAGCAGGCCTTCAGTCATGTCATTACTAAAAAAAGTCAGTGATCTTTGTCTCCAGGATGGTGTTCTCTGCTGCTCCGCAGAGGTCTCAGTTCCATCAGTCACAGTGAAGTAATGTGATGTACCAGCCTGTGTCTCCAAGAAGTGACAAAGTTTGCCACTGCGTGCTTGGGCTTCTGACAATGATACATGTTTTTTGGGTCTGCTGACTTCAGCAAGGGCACCAGCATCACTTGGATTTTTCTTCTGAAGAGGCTACAGCTAGAAATTTGACCACAAGGTCACGAGGCTTAGCTTGCCCCATGGCTACTACTACTGTTTCACTGGCAGAAACCCAATCTTTGATACAATCTCTTCCAGTCCTACAAGGCCATACACTTGTCTATGGCTTAACTTTTTCCACCACCACCACAAGATCTGCCAAATCCTCCACCTCCAAGATACCATCTTTATGGACAAGCCCAGATGTCTGAAGCATCAAAAGCCATTGATGGAGATTTTCCAGCACCACAGATGTGGAGATCCTTCTCCCCACACAGGACATTAATAGCCTCCACTTGGTTTTTAGCCTCAACCTTGTGTGTATTTCTGAATATAGAAATGTATGGGTGTTTACCTTCACAGACGTGTGTGCACACTGCATACATAGGCTGATAATTAGTGCTCTAATCTACTCACATGAGATAAATCTAATGTGATTATGATCTGTGGTACAAAAACAACTTCTAATTTTTAGATTGAGTGATTAGTCCTTCCATTTCTGTCAGAAGGAGGCTCTCATTTGAGTTAGCCAAAGCTGTCTGAAGTTTAAGAAATGAACCCTTCTTTCAAACTCTGGGGAACTGCTGTTGGCTGGATGAAGAGACCCAACTAACAGTGAATTAAAATCCTGATGGGGTTTCCTCCGAGCTGTGAAGAGGTGACCGGAGGACTGAACGCCCTGTTCTCTTGTGCAGTGAGGTGGTCTTTTCACAGCCACCCATCAGTATCTCATTTCCACTTTTATTAAGCAGAACTTCACTCCATAAATCACATCTCGTTGCTTGCAGTACCATGAGGAAGACATTTCCTGCTGGTGCTGGGCAGAAATGCTGTGCAGGCTTTTACAGTTTGGCAGCTGTACAGAGCCCAGTCCTGGTGCAGCAGCACAGAGGTCCCGGGTTTCCTAGGACAGCGGAGAGGGTCTGACTCTGCATCTCTACAACTGAACTCAGTAGAAAGCACGAGTCAATGTGGGTGCTGTTCAATTGATTCACATCAAGGCAGGATGAGGTAATACGAGTATGAGAGGAGGAGAATAGACAAGATTCTCCAACGTGCCTCAGCTATGCACTTGCCACAGTGCCCAGAACATCTATGTACATTTCAGGGTTGAGTTCCTGACCTATTTTCAGGTTGAACATTTACCTGTGCTCAATGACCGTGTGACAGTAGCTGCTGCATTCCCCAGTACAGTGTCCCAGACAGCCCCCTCAACAGTACAGTAAACAGTTGCTTTGTCTTTTGTCTGTATTAGTCCCACAGGAGACAATATTGCCTTTTCTTATGACCCCGTGCTCTTGCTGGTACAGCTGTCTTCCTGCCAGAGCACGTATTAGTTCCTGAGCTCAGGGTGCGTACAATGTGTTTTGTTATGTGTTGACACAGACACACACACGCTGGTTTACCCTAATGACGTGGGTCTCTCTGAAAACTGAGAGCTGAATTCCAGGCAGCCATGGGGGGCTACGCAGGATCCAAAATATTACAGGATGTCTCCCTACATGTCAGAGCTGATTTTGGAGGGACAGGGAGGCCAGAGCTGGGGCAGGGAGGGGGGAAGGAAAAAAAAGTTTATTTACAGGCCTGAGGAGTCTTCTGGCACTGGTGGTCACGATCAAGCTTTCCCTTTCCAGAAGATAGACTTTGCCTAATTGAGCTGTCCATCCTGAGACCACGAGGGTATCTGAGCTGCTCTTGGGTCCTGCTCCAAATCCCTGGGTCGCACCGACACGGCCCCTGCACTCCGCTAGCTTCAGTTTCATCATTCCATGCATCTCCTGGCTCAGGCAGGCATGGACAAGCAACTCTTGGCAGCCGCCTCTGGAACCGCATTAGTACTGTACTATAGAAGCTACTGCCACTGAGATGTCCTTGTCTTCATCCGTCCCCGCCAAAGGCCACCGCTGCCCTTCCTTCAGGAGGGCTTGCTGGGGTCAGCGGCGCAGCAGGTACAGAAAGCGAAGCCTAACATCCGAAGGGGATAGACATCTGCTTCAGCCGGGAAGCCTGGCTGTCTACAAAGCAGCTTAAAAGGTTATCTTAGGTAAAAGAAGGCAAACAAAGCAAACTTGTGGGCTTGTTTCCGTGGATACTTGCCTGGAAGTGGAGGCATCCTTTAGAAGTCTTCATAGCCTCAGTGCCACAGATTGTTATGAATCACTTGGGACAAATATATCCTCAAAGCAACAATGACTTTTTAGTCCATTGTAAGTAGCTCATGTGTTGATGTTTTAGAGAATAACATTGCTTAATGTGTTTATACTTTCTGAAGAATGACGCAACAGCATCTTTTTATAAGGTAACCAGCTCTTGTGGAAAGACCCATGTGGCAGGTACAGCATTCTCGGCACTATTATCCAGAGCATCCTCTCGTCGTTTGCACAGAAATTTTCTTTCAGGTGTTCGGACATGCACTTTTCTCTCTGTTACTTATTTTACTCTAGCAGATACGTGCATGGCACCCGTTTATAGCCCATTCCAATTTTGCTTGCCAGAGGGATAAATCTTCTTTCAGAACCTCCAAAAAAAAATTTAGTAAACTCCCTTATGTGTGTTTATGTAGCCTTTCATCAAAGACTATAGAAAAAGGCCATGTGGTCTTGTGGCTAGATCAAAGCTAGAAAGCTCCTGAGATCTAATCTGGGCTGAGCCAATGACTCACTGGGTGGTTTTGGCAAGTCACATGACCTCAGTTTGCCTGAGTCTATCCAGCTGAAAAAAAGCAGGCGCGAAATACATGCTGAATCCAACATTTACAGGAAAGAATATAAATTGATATACCACACACGCAGGCTAGAGTTAATACTCCGTAACAAAGATGCCAGGCTCTTGGTAATATCTATTGACTTTGGACCTGTGGTTCTTCCTTTGCATTTGCGGTTCTCAAATCACCTCAATATATGCAGGATTACCTGAACAAAAGGCTGTATATACACATGAACCCTTGGGATCTCACTCTGCAGTCATGCGTTTCACTCCGTTCTTTAACGCACCTACAATAGCAGGCATCACACATTGTCTGCTTCGCTGGCAAAGGAGTGTGTTCAGTTCTTTCTTCCATTATTTTATTACCATTTTACCGAAATGTCTCAGGATACAACGCCTGAGTGCACAGGCCGTTACCATCATGCATGCATGCAACAGCATTTTGCTTTGCACGGGCCTGCAGCCCGTAACGCTGCTCTCAGACTACGTCCAAGTGGGAAAAGCCCAGCTCAACAGCTGCCTGATCCCAATCTCCAATTAGTATTTATCCAACAATTCCTCCTGGAGAGATTCTCCACTGGCAAATAATTTCCCTCACGTGTTTTCCCCTCACACCTGTTTTGAGGCTGAGAACATTAGGAAGGCAACCCTGATCCTAATCTATATTGTAATCCTTTCAGCCAAGGACAGGATGGAGTGAGCAATCTGTTTGCCTGACAGTTGCAATATCTGGAGGACGATTGTGTGCCTGGCATTACGCTGCCGTGCAGTGATGGTGTTGAGTCACAGGCGGGGCGGTGGAGGGGAAAGTTTAAGCCTCAAAGTAAAAAGTTCCTACACGAATCTGAGATTTTCGCTATTACTGAAACCCTCCCATTTTCCGCTCACGCTTGCCAGCCCAGAGAGTGAGTTGAAGAGCACGTCCTGGCTTTCAGTAGGCTGGGTGCAACCTTGAAGTCATCCAAACATGTGCCCCGTCACCCCCTTTTCTCCCCTCCCTGGTCTGAATAAGCCCGGAGTTGAGCTGCAGTCTCTCATTGAGGCAAGGGGGAGCGGGAGTAAAGTAGCTGGTGTCCTGGCATCACCCACACAACTATAAAACACAACCAGCATCTTGAGCAGCCCCGACATCCCCTGCAAAATTCCCAACCTCAATTGCTTTGGTCCTGGATCTCCCCTCCACATCCACACTCTTCCTCTTACTGCTGCCACAGCTCCCAGTCTCACCCTCATCCTCCCCTGTGTCCGCCGGCAGCCCAGGAACCAAATCCATGAGTGACAAGCTGCTTCTTGAGCCAAAAGTTGCCCAGGCCTGTGTTAAACACACAGCCGATGGGTGCTGCAATGGAGAAGCCACATTCCAACTAGAAGCACCGGTGGGTTCCCGTGCTATCCCAGACACCAACACAACACTTCCAGTGCTAAAACATCTCACAGGGCTGAAGCAGGGTGTCTTCATGCCTCTTAAATGTCCATGGACCAGTTCTACAGCCAGAACAGCCATTTTTCTCCTATTTTCATTTTCCTTTACAGGTAAAGCCACAGCTGAAGAGCCCAGAGGGATGTCTTATACCTGGAACTGTTAAAAAACTGGAGCCAACCTTTGAAGATGTTTTGGGTAGCAAAAAGAAATTCAGGACCTAAGTCTGAATCTAAGAAACTGTTTTGAAGCACTAAGGAATTACCCAGATTCATCTGCAGTAGAAGGGAAGGGAGTTTTCACCAAAACTAAGCAAAACACTTAAACGCAGACTAAAACCCACTCCTAGTTAACACCCTGCAACTGCCCATCCTGCCAATTTTATTCTAAATATTCTAAACCCCAAAGAAATGTATTTGCCTCAGGGGAAATAAAACCAGTTTTCCCTGAAAATACATTTGGCTTTGCCTAACGGGCACAACGGGGCTGCGAGCGACTTCCCAGTGCTGGGCTTGTCCTTCTTATCGCAGCAGCTACCACCACGGTCAGACACACTTCCCTGGCAGCTGCTGCCCGGGTCAGATCGAGAGCCACGGTACTGCCGGGTGCAGGGTTACAGGTCAGGATCTGAGGTGAAACAAAAGGTCAGCAGCAGTGGTGTTGGCATCCTTTGTGCTCTATTAAATACATTAACAAGTAACAGCACAGTAAACTCCAAGATACAGTAGAGTAATTAAAACAATAAAATCTTTAAGGTTCAAATGATGTCTTTTGTTGTGGGTAGAAGGTGAGCCAAAAAAAAAGAGTTTTATATCTGCATCAGCTCTTTGAAAGAGATTCCTGAGCACAGCCTGGGTAGTGGTACCCTTTCCCTGCATAGAAACAAGAAGGGACAGCGAGGGTGTGAGTCCCCAGGGTAAAGCTCACCCCTCTGCAAGGGTGTAAGCATCTCTGGCTTCTTCCCCTCTTCCTATCCCACCACTCAGTTCCACCCAGAGCCTCTCCAAAATAAACCTTTGACAGTGGGGCTCATCGGACCTCAGCAATGAGCAGTCCTTGCATTCTGCACGTGGCTGAATTTCACTGCAGTGAGTAAAAAAGAACCCGATGGTTGAATTTGGTAAAAGGAACTACCATGCCTGTGTGTCGGATATGGGAAGAGTCACAGCTCTGCTCTGGATGGAGAGCCCAGAGCAGCACTTTGCACAAAATGCTGACACCAACAAATACCATAATAGTGGAAGTAACTTTAACAAAACACTGATGGCTAGCACAGCACTTCTGAACCCCAGTCGCCTTTCTTTTTTTTTAAAGCTGTTTTGAAAGTTAATTGTTGAGCCTCACAAAAAAAAAAAAGAAAAAAAAATCTGAGTTGGGCAACTATTTATGCCAAGGTTAAATTGGGTCAAATCCTGAAATCCTGACTTCAGGCCAGACTCTAGAGTTCCCATTGATTTATGCAGGAATGTTGCATGCACTGGAGAATTTCTCCTGGGGTTGCTCTGCTGGGTGAACACCGAGTTAGGATCTCTAGGTTTGACCCAGCACACAGCAAGCAGGATGGCAAGGCAGTGGGCTGCTGGGCAGGCCAAGCCTGACTTTCCTCTACTTTACAGGGGTTGCATTGTGATTTATGTCAGATCAAAACTCCTGAGTATACCCTGAATATAGTTGCATTATACTTCATGTCAGAGAAAAACTTCTGGATATACCCTTGTGATCTGGCTGGGGATTTTCTGCATGGTAGGATCTGTGGGTCCGGATACCCCATGCACAGAGACTGGCTCATCCCTGCAGAAGACGCGGTGGGTCTGCCAGGGTTTAATTTCAGCGCTCTGCTTTCTCGGAGGCATCTGGTTTGAGTGAAACCTTTCTCACTTGCACCAACAGGGTAAGACCCACAGAGGCTTACAGCAGACAACTCAGCGACATGCCGGCCATTCCAACCCTGGTTGTCTTTGCCTCTGTAACTCCCTGGCATTTTTTGACACTTTGCTAGCGAAGGAGGAGCAACTGGGATATGAGATGGTTCCATTGCTGTCGTGCTGTATGTCCTTGTCACCAGGAGCACCCTCAGTGGGCCCATAAAGGAAAACTCCAGCTCCCTCAAGCTGCCCAGTGTAGCAAGCAGATAGGAGATGAGAAGGTGTTCTTGTGTGTTTTCAGAGCAGGCATTTTCTATACGCACAAAGAGAATGATTTATTTCTCTTTACTCCCAACTGCTGCAGCAGCCTGGATCATGGCTGTACCATTATCCACATACTTATCTTGTTTTGGTTGATTGTTTCCCAACTTAACTCCTCTCTATTTAACTGAAGGATGTCTCCCTTTGCTCTTGAGGGCTGCACACGTCCTTCAGCGGCTGCAAACACACCAAAGGAAAGTGCATTATTCAGCACATTGGTGCATTATCCTGTCGAGTGTTTTATGTGATGGTCACTAGAAGAATCTCAGGTCTGGACTGTACTTTGTCTATGCTTGGCATGTGGTGAGACTAAATAATCCTGTCTGCTACGAAGTTGTTCCTGCTAGTTTTTTCCAAATGAATCAATAACTCTTTTAAAGCCACAGCTGTGAGACCATGATCCATCTACTGCTGGCTTTTCATCGTCCTAATAGTCATACCCGGTGTTTGTTACTCTGTGCAAGTCATCCCATTGACTCCGAGAAGTGCTGGGGGTGTGCAGGACCTTGTGTTTAAGCGCCAAACCATGGACACACTTCAACTCACCCAGTGCTGGGTGTCCATTGCAGCTGGAGTGCTTTCCAAAATGATTCATCCTGACCTTTGCATGAGACATGCGACAGCTTCCTAGCAAAGATGAACCTGATTTCTGGAAGAATCATTCTAAGACTGTAGTGGAAAATTTCCAGAAATAATTACATGCAATCGTTCACAGGGGTCAAAGGATCTGGACACCTGTTTCCTGGGAAGGCGGTGTGGGGGCCAGCTGGACCATTGCTCAGCTGTCCCAGTGCCCGAGCCAGATTAGCACCTGGGTAAAGAGCAGCTGACGGGTGCTGAAGATAGCAAGGCCCAGGTAAAGATGATGGGAAGAAAAGAGGTAAAGATTGGATTGCTTTTCCAGGGGCCTCTGCCTAGCATAGAATCGTAGAATGGTTTGGGTTGGAAGGGACCTTAAAGACTGTCTAGTTCCAACCCCCCTGCCATGGGCAGGGACACCTTCCACTAGACCAGGTTGCTCAAAGCCTCATCCAGCCTGGCCTTGAACACTTCCAAGAATGGGACATCCACAGCTTCTCTGGGCAACCTGTTCCAGTGCTTCACCACTCTCACAGTAAAGATTTTCTCCCTTGTATCTAATCTAAATCTACTCTCCTTCAGTTTAACACTGTTACCCCTTGTCCTATCACTATACTTCCTGATAAAGGTTGTCCTTCCATGTCTTTCCTGTAGCCCCCTTCAAGTACTGGAAGGCTGCAATAAGGTCTCCCTGGAGCCTTCTCTTCTCCAGGCTGAACAAGCCCAACTCTCTCAGCCTGTCCCCATAGCAGAGGTGCTCCAGCCCTCTGAGCACCTTCGTGGCCTCCTCTGGACTCGCTCCAACTGGTCTATATCCTTCTGATGTTGAGGGCCCCAGAGCTGGATGCAGTACTCCATGTGGGGTCTCATGAGAGCAGCGGAGAGGGGGAGGGCTGTGGATCTGCTCAGCCCTGCTGTGCCTTCTCACTGTGGGAGACGGGCATCAGCTTGGGATGTGTGTGCTGGGACCCCCCAGCTGAAAGGCAGGCTCTGACCCACCTCTACAAACCCATCCTGTAGCATTTGCATTGAACATTTGTCAATGTGCTGGGAGCCCTGTTTAGCTCCACACCCCCTTCCGCACACCACAGGTGCCAGGATTTTGCCGAGGGAGGCTGTCAGCAGTAATAAGCAATCGCCTCCATCAGCACACAGCCGAGCTCCCTGCGCCGCTCTGCCTGCCGCTGGGTGAGGCCTCTTCCTCTGGGGCTCTGACTCATGCCCACATGCATGAGCAGGATGTGCATCACAGGCCAGCCCCAGGTCCCAGGCTCGGCCCCCAGTCACCCACAGCAGCAGCCCAAGCCCTGCCAGTGACCCCAAGCCATACCCAGCGTTGGGGACTGAAGCCAGATGCGACTCCAGCATCTTCCCTCCAGCACAGAAAGAATTCCCAGGATGGACCATCTCCTGGCCATGGCTATTAAAGGCAGTGCTGCCCCCTGCAAACATGGCTTGCCCAGCGAGCCCGCAGGCAGGGGGTCCCTCATGGCTGGACTCCAGGTCCCATCCTGATGTGTTGAAAGCACTTTGCCTGAAAAACCACCCTTGTCCTGCGCTGGAAAGAGATTTTTCAGGGCTTTCACTGCAGTTGGCACATGCACACCAAGCACCTGGACCACAGGACGGCACGAAAAGGTGTTCCCCCTCCAGCTGAAGCACAACTCTTGCTTTTCCCCACGCGCCCAGGGAAAAAGAAGAAGAGGAGATGATTGAGAAAAATGCTACCAAGTCAGGAAATCGTTCTGGAGGAGGGGGAGTAGTTCCTCTAACCTCATGCATGGGGAAAGAAAACTATTTGCTGACTTTGCCTTATTTTTTAATTTATTGTTTTGCCAGCTGCTCAGATAAAAGGACAAAGCTCTGCCTGTTGTAATGAGGCAGCCAGTCAAGCATGCCTTTGCAGCACTGAGCATCTGGCTGGGACACCGGTGACAACTGGAGAATAGTCCAAAGAGTTCACAGGACACATCCTTTCAAACCCGTCTTTGCAACAGCGAGGACCGGACACTTGCTTGTTCTTCCTCACGTGAAAGTTTGAAATCTCCTGGAGATCATTAACTTCAGCGAACAGGGCTCTTACACATTAAGGATCACAAGACTCATGATAAAAAATCCCATGAGTTCACTGATTAAGTCTTTCTGTCTGCTGGGCTCAAGTCTCCATCGCCTTGGGCACCGCGGTCGCTTCCGAAGGCTGCTGTCCTGCGCCGAGCACACCCGCTCTGCATCGCCTCTGGTCCCCATGGGGAACGAGAGCAGCACAAAGTCGCCCCAAAACTGGGCCAGTTGGTGGTCTTCAGTGGTTTCAGTCCTCTCCTTGTGTTTAGGAACATATCCTCTTTCCAAGCAGGGAAATTTAACTGAGGAGCACCAAGCTCTGCTCTGGAATTCACTGCCACAGGATTAGAGATCCCAAAGTACAGATAGAGTCAAAGCCAGCCAAGCAACTGTTCATAGAATGGTTTGGGTTGGGAGGGGCCTTAAAGACCATCTAGTTCCAACCCTCCTGCCATGGGCAGGGACACCTTCCACTAGACCAGGTTGCTCAGAGCCTCATCCAGCCTGGCCTTGAACACTTCCAGGGATGGGGCATCCACAGCTTCTCTGGGCAACCTGTTCCAGTGCCTCACCACCCTCTCCATGAAGAAATTCTTTCTGATATGTAATCTAAACCTTCTCTCTTTCAGTTTAACACTGTTACCCCTTGTCCTGTCACTACAGTCCCTGATGAAGAGGGTCCCTCCCCATCTTCCTTGCAGGCCCCCTTCAAGAATTGTGTCCCTGTGCCCAAGAGGCACCTGCCCTGCTCCCATGCACATCTGTAGGCATCTGCCGGTGCTTCTCCTGCACGCAGGTGGACCCGTCGGCCTGATGGCATCCTGCCCTCCCCTGGATCCAGGCACTTGGACACAGTGTGTGGAGAGGCAGGGTTCAGCACCATGCCTGTCAGACAACAATTTCACACAAGTGCTAGGGTGGGTTTTACTCTTTCGCCTGGGGTTTAAGGGCTGTTGCCCCCCCTGCTTTGCAACAAAGGCTCCTGGCTGACCTTTATGAGCCTTATTCTGCCACCTTTAGTCACAGGGGAAACACACCAGGCATCCCACTGCCCATCTGCAAAGTCACTGTCAGTAGGCATGGGAGTCTTGCACAGCCTTTTGCCCCAAACTATGTGGATACTTTGCCCCTGGTTGCTAGCACAGCAAAGAAAACTTGCAGTATTTGAACCTCAGCGAGACTACGAATCTGACAAGTTTTGACTTGACAGGGATGTTATCACAAGGCCCAACAATGGCTTTACACTCAATTACATTTATGGTTTCTGTGATTCATCTAAATGTTTATGGCTTTGTCACTACCTGGAAGTTAAGAAAAGAAAAAAAAATGAAAAGAGGAAAAAAAAGCGCCCCGTAATGAACAATTTGTTGGTGCAAGACGCTGGGTGACACAGGAGAAACTGAGCAACTACCTTAGCTGGTGGGGAAGAGTTATTTTCTGTGGTGACCGGAGCTATATTTGATTTCTTAGGCAATGTCAGCTTTTGCATGCTACATTCTTTGGCGAATCGCCAGCGGGATGTGTAATACTTTAGCCACACTGTTGTTACTTAATCCTTTCCTAATCTGCAATTTGCGCAAGAGGAGTAAAATCTAAGCAAAGCCACTGAGAACATCTCCACTAATAATTTATCAAACTCGACTTAAGTTGTTGGCAGGAGACGGCAGTCGGTGGAGGTGAATGTTTTCCCACAACAGCGCCGTATGATAAACACGGGGCGCTGATTCACGCCGCACTTATTTTCTGTCATCCACCCTTCGTGTCACCCTGATATTTCTTCGAACGATAAGCCCGCGTGTGTGCTCACAACACACCGCCGAGGTCCCGGTTTCATCTCTTTCTGCAAATTACACATTAATTAACCATTAATGACAGTGGGAGTTGCACGCAGAAATCCACACCCGCTGTGATGAGACCGTGCCCTGGGTGAGCAAGTGCCTTAGCAATCACCTGCGTTTCAGCGCCCCGGCTGCCTCCGCGGCCCCGCGAGACAGACGTCCCCCGAGAGGGAAGCGCACGGGCGCTCACCAGCCCTAATCCTGCCATAAAGAAAAGCCTTACCTCTTACTCTATGAATTTTATTTATTTTGGTCCTCTGGGCAGCGCTGGCTGTTGTTAGAAACATGATTGCTTCAGACAGTTATGTTAATGTTTGCATTTGACAGAATGTAATTGATACTTCTGCTGCTCCGGCTTCAAAGCCAAATTAGGAAATGAAGTGCTGCGCATTAGCTTGTTTAGCTGGTTAAATACTGTAAATAAATACATACAGTGCAATGAAAACTAATGAGTTTTCTTTAAGGCATTTTCTAAATAGCTGGCTTCATTTAAAAAAAAAAAAGTGTTCCTGCTGTGAACTCATATCCTGAAGGTTTTCTCATTTCGCTGCAACAAAACCTGATCCTGGCTGAAATCTGAAGTCTGGATTTCACCTGGAGATGAGGATTTTGCAAGTTACGGAGGAATCACGGTAAGAACTGTTGCAAACGTCACGGTACTTTTACCAACAACAGTTCTGAGAGAAGCTGCGTTTCACAAAGCTGTTTTTTGCAAGAGACTAATGCAGGCTGTGGTTACACGTCAGGCTATTCTTCTCAATGCTCACTAGGAAAACATATTTGTAAGAAGCATTTGCATAGGATGTTTCTTTGTGCTGCTACATCTGCGCAGTGCTGTAACACTAAACGTTAGGACTTTTCCCTGACAGAATGCAATAGCATGAAAGGAAGTGGGGGGAAAAAAATCTGACTTTGTATAGAGATAATCTGAAGAGATTTGCTTGACAGAACGCACTCAGCACTGATTGAATAAAATGTGTTTTTCAAGTTATCTCTCAGGCTTACCCTCAACGCAGCAAAGCAGAGCTAGAGAAGAGCACGCACAGGCTTCGCATCCAGCCCAGCGCAATGCATCTGCGTCTTGCGCATCTTCATGAAATACTGCTCTTTTCCCCTTTTCTTTTATAAAGAATACACTGATGAAGAAGCGCCTTTGACTGACTTGAAGGTGTTCTAACATCAGGGCACTTTTTAGCATAGGTAAAACTGAACTTCTACCAATCCTTAATTAAGTGCAAATAACCTCAGCAGTATCTCCTGCTCGGCAAAGAGATGTTGACCTCAAAGCTCAGCTTGCTGAGCCGGCTGTTTTACCTGGCGCTTTAGGAGGAAGCTGGTTTATAAGTTCTGCTGTGCTACTTAAAAAAAAAAAATTGAACTGATGCCTAAAATGCAGCTAAAGTATGAAGAGCTGACAAAAATATACATCGAGGATGTAAGATCTATCCTGACTGGGAGACAGTTGGATGCCGATTTAGGATGGAGTCCAGGATGTAGTGAAAAACATCTTTTTTTGGGTGTTTTCAGCAGCAAGATGAGGAGGACTGAAGGGTCCCAGCACTTTTCAGAGAGGCCAACAACATCTTGCAACATCAAGATGAAAATGGTGACCAGCTCTGAGAAATACACAAGAGGTTCATGCAGTCCTCATCCAGGAGGACCATTTAAAAATAGACAAATTATGACTCTCTCAAAAAGAAATGTATGCATTGCATAAATCAAAGTTCTCACACCCACCATCAAAGTTTAATCACTTAATATGCTGGTTCTTTCAACATGCTCTGAAACTTTGTATACAACAATACAAACGATGGGCTTACGAAGCAATAGCAATTTATTCTGCTGTACAAACGGATGTTGCATTATAATCCCTAAAGCAACACAGAGGCTGTTTGCAGATATTACTACAGTTCGGCATTTATTTTAATTGCTCTACCATGTAGCTCATGTGAAATAAAGTCGTGGGATGACCTACACATTCACCTACTCAGGGTGATTTAACTGCAGAGGTAAAAAAAAACCCCAGTGTTTTGAAAGTTTTCAAGGTTTCACTAAAGCATGAACCTCCTGCAGTTGTTTGAAGAGGATGCATTAGGGCTTCTGTCCAAGCCCGAAAGCGTGGTAGGGCAGGGGGTAATTTAATCAGCCGGGCGATGTGCCGCATGTATTTTTACAAGTCTTGCAAGAATAACATCAGTAAGGTAACTTGAGATATTTCAGTGTCTGACATTCACTCCGCAAGTGCTAAGAAAATATGCTTACTGCAGGGATTGCTGGCTTCTCAGGGTGGGGGTCAAGGTGCCTAATCAGAGTCGGTGCACTTTGCTTTATCACTGACCAGGTCCCTAGTCCCCCCTTTTCTCTTTCCGCTCCCCTTCTAAAAGCAGAGCCTGTTTAAAAGCGGCTCCTGCTCAAAGAGCCGCCTGGGAGCAGTTGCTCTGGTGAACAGATTTCAAGCAAAAGGACAAAGTTAAACATGAGGCAAAGTATAAATAAAAATCAAGACTCTCTTCCTCCTCCTCGCTACTTGTGAGCGATGATCTCACCGCTCCGGGTGGATTACAAGGGTGGCTTGATCTCTTTCAGGAAAGCACATTCCCTAACCTTGATACTGCTGCTATTTATACTCCTCTCTTCTCCGCACAAAGAAAAGCAGCTCTAATAATCTTTCCCTTCGTTTTTGACGGGAGCACGGGGCGGTCTCTGTGCTGCCTTCCAGGAGCAGGGTCAAGCCCCTGCCCACGGGCTCCGGTTCCCCGCTAAAACCGGTGCTCTCAGCCACTGCCTCTGGCTGCTCGCTCTTGGACACCCGAGATGCGATTTTCCACTGCCTTGAGCATCACGTTGCCGCACACGCAGGTGCAGGATGACGGCCTCGGGGTGCCGTAGCATCTCACGGGGCGCAGATGGAAACGAACGCACGTGCTGAAAGGCAACAGGGTTTCTGAAGTTCAGAGGCAGAGCTGTAACTCCTCTCCCTCTTCTTTAACAGGTGAATAGGACACCCTGTCTCACATAGCTCTGGGGGCACCTCGGGCCCTTCCCACCCCCCACGATGCAGGATGTCCCCACTCATGCCCATGAGGACTCAAGCTCAGGCAGAGCTGGGGGAGTCAGGGCAGCTCAAGCATGACAGAGCACACATAGGGACCACAGATGCGCTGATCCTCCCTGAGGCCAAACCCCATTTTTTCCACCTTAAACCAAACACACTCAAGCTGCGCTGCGTTCCCCTCGAGACACCGCAAGAAATGGGGACAAACATTATGAAACCAAGTTTATTAAAACTTTCTACAAGTCAGACTTTCTCATCCAGGTCTCCACGTACATATACATATTTACAAGTTGAACATAGTGTTTTTAGCTTTTCTGGCAGAGTTTTCTACCAATATATACAAATGTACTGGTTTTCCTAGAAGGGTTAAACTGTATCACAGATACAAATGTCAAGCAATCATGAGAGGTTTAGTGCAACGGAGAGCTGTAGCGCCCTGCTCTTGATGCTCATGATTCTGTCAAGTTAGTATTGCCAACACTAATTCACATTAAATCACTCTTCGACACCTCTTATTAGGACAAAGTACAACAAAACAAGAAAACAAAACCCCAAACAGTAAGGTATGTACAAAGTACACAGTCCATGAGGTATACATGGTATTCTCGCAACGAGTGGTGGGACTGCAGCTTGCCGGGGGGTTAACCCTCAAAATGACTTCACGTGAACTGTGCCGTGTCAGGGACACAAGTGAAGTTACCCAGCCTGCGGCCGTTTCAGAAGCCGCGATCTCGCCTCAGGCGAATGGACATCTCTTTGCATAAGCCACTGGACACCAATGTGAAAAGAAGCAGAAATTCTAGGCAGGACTAAGCTTTACTTACCCCCAACCCAGGAAGCTAATGATTTAGATATATCGATTATCCACGCACATTGGAAAGACTATGAATAATCATGCAAAAACAAAAAAAAAAAAAAATTGAAGGGAGGGGACCATAGCCGGAGGCAAACAACATACCTGAATAATCAACTAAGGGTGTATGGAGATTTTACTCTTAAGACTAACTTTTTGGGGCGTGAAGGGGAAAAAAAAAAAAAAAAAATAGAGAGTGGATGTGATGTTTTTAAGAGTCAAGCCGGTAGGAAAACACGACCGTGTTTACATGTACTGTACAAAATACCCCGTATTGTTTTCCAGGGGAAGGCGCCCCGGCCAATAGTGTTACGGTTTGGTAAACGGATATGTTTTGGCACTCAGAGCTAATGAGACCTGCTACTTGACAAGCTCGCTGAGGGCATAAAGTTATATAGGCTACACCATGGTAACGCGAGGCTTAAGTCTATTTAAAATGCTTTCCCGGTCAGCGAATGGAATCGGAGGGAACCCAGCTGGGAGATCCACCAGTTTCTGCTCCGGAAGGAGCCCCAGCAGTGATTTGTCTTACGGGCGGATCGGGGAGCTTCACACCTCTGAACGTGAGCCCAGCTGGAGCAGCAGCAAACAGGCGGCTGAAGACCTCCTTCCCTCATGAAAGTGCGCTTACAGTCAGAAAGCGACTTTGCAAGCCGGCCGGTGTGGCACGCCGAGTCGGTTCCCCTTTTTACCCATTTCTGTCAGATTTGCTCAGTCAGAGGCACACCTCGTGCCCCCCACTCAGCCGCGGCTCCGCGCCCCTGTGGCCACCGTGGGAAAGCAGCAGGGGCTGCCTTTCTGGCTCACACCTCGCCAGCCCCAAGGCTCCGCCGCTGAGACGTGGCCAGTTACGCCAGTGGAGGATGTGGGAGGCAGGAGAAAAGCCAGGTGTCCCTGGCAAAGCTGCACGGGTCCTCGGGGCCAGCGGGACGGACCTACCAGCAGAGCAAGAGGATGAAACTCTGAGTACGCTCAGGGAGCGGAGATCTAGGGCTTGGCGTTTACTTTAAACAAGGTCACTTTTCTGACCATACTGGCACTTTAAGATGCTGTTGAGTTTTCAAACGTGGAAAAACGAAACCCTACGAAGATGCCGGAGGTGAGAACCACTGAGGTTTGAGATTTCAGGGTTAGCAGAAGAAGGAACTAATATCATCACTGTCTCCATGGTATTCTGGAACAATTTGATCCGATGTTCCCGTCTCCTGGTCTGTATATCCAGGCTCCAGGACCGCCTCGAACCAAGGGTGAAGCAAGATCTCTGGAGCAGTGAGTCTTTCAGAGGGCTCCCGCCGCAGGAGGCTGCGGATGAGGCATCGGGCTTTGGGAGAGACATGGTCAGGAATACAGAACTGTCCACGACGGATTTTGGAAAACAGGGTGCTAGGGTCCGAGTCGTGGAAGGGGTAGCGTCCCACCAACAGGGTATAGAGCATCACTCCCAAACTCCACACGTCAGCCGATTTTCCAGAGTAAGTCCCCGTCGTGTTTAGGATCTCAGGGCTGACGTACGCCGGGCAGCCGTGCTTGTCTGAGAGAGCATCATCTTCGCCTTTGATGATGTGGGTGTCTTCCAGGCTCTCCAGCCGCAGCTGAGTCCTAGAGAGGGCAGGAGAGGAAGCCACAGGTTAGAAATAGCAACACCCCAGCAGACACAAGCGAGCACAGCGAGCCGCCCGCCACGGCAATCCCTGCTCCCATCGGCATACGGAAAAGGAAACACTTTTTAACTTGCAGCCTAGGAGTTGCCTGGACTCCTGGACCCGTGCACGGGAAGTGCAGCTATGCGCATCAGGGAGGCGCTCAGGGATGCCCGCTGATTTTATTTACTGAGGACTCCCGATGAACACCAGCAAGTCACCTACAAAGGTCGCACTGCGACTGCGGGAGGTAAATCGGCTCCGACCCATCGTACACGCTGCTATTCGTGGGTCAGGCTCTGAGCAAACAGCGTCCAGCTGCGCGATTCCGCAAACCACGATATCCAGCTCCCTCCTGCGCCCGTGGGAATCACTGGCTCTCCTGAGTTCTGCATTTGAGTTTTTAATTTTATTTTGGAACTATAATGCTTTTTGCCTTTCTGGACGGTACCACCGCACCCACCACCTCCCAGGTGGAGATGGGTCCACCCCGGCCTCCCGTTTTGGGGAGAGAGAGGAGCTTTGCGTCAGGAGGAAGGCAGCGGCTGGCCCTGGAAGGGCTCGGCAGCTCGCTGGGGTGAGATGCGTCGGCTGCAGCCTGTCCTCAGCGTGACCTCGCCAAATACCCATTGGTTCTGCAAACGGAAAATATGACTCAACGTGAACCGTGGGCCTGGGATTGGCTGCGGGAGCCCTGAAACTGCACCTGTGCCGGAGAGCCCGAGTCCTGCCATTGCTTAACCCTCTTCTTGCCAAATGGGATGCACATGACACCCGCCTGTGCAACGCGTTATTTCCAAATGAGCGAGACTGTGTGCAATGCAGCATTTCACCAAATGTTTCATCTTCTTATGGGCGGGAAAAGCTGCAATAGTTTCCTTCAAAGGAATTACTTTCTTTGCATGTCAACATACGGCTGTTGCTGTTTAAGAGGGGCAGTGCTGGTTAATTTTCTTATCACGTTTGTAAACGACATCCTGATGAAGCGTTAGCCCAGCTTAAAAAAAAAAGCGTTTGCTTCAGTAACATTACCTCCAGTTTCATCAGATTAAGCACAACTCAGTTGCAGCTTTTACTTGTTTTTGTTTTAGCTTTCCACAGGATAAGCAGCTCGTCGGTTTGGCTGATTAAAAAAATGTATTTCTGGCTCTGCCACGTGCAGAGAGGCACTACAAGAGCGGCAAACACTCCAGGGAAATACGGAATTATTTCCCTAATCTAAATTTAACAACTAGATCCTGAATGTCCTTTCTACAAACCTTGGCAAAACCTAGCCTGAAGCCCAAGTGCTTTCCTTCAGGGAAGGGTTCCCAAAGCAGTATTTAACTGTGTCCCACCTGCCCTTCCGTGCCTGCCCACATCCACCGGCACGGGAAGCACCACCACCCGTAGCGGAGGAGGGATAAAAGCCTCCAAGGACACAGCGGGTCTTTGTTAGCAGCGTAAGCCCGATCAGCCAGGGATTTCGCCAAGGACCCCTCTCCCAAGCACCCCGGCCACGGGGCAGCTCTCCCAGGCATGAGGAGGGAGCAGAGCTCTGGCTGCTCAGCCAGCCTTGCCCCAGCCCAATGCCTCCGGCTCCCTCCTCTCCTTCTCTCTGCCTTTTATTCATTTTACCCTGAATGAGTGGCACACATGACATCTTCTGGCACTAACGAGCATCCGAACTATCGTGCCTTTGTCTACCAGCAGGTTTCACTGAACTTCTGCCGACTGAGAGGAAGCTCCCGGAGAGCTTCTCCCTTTCATCAGTCGAGATCTAACTAGGAGTAAGCGCGTACCGGTCAGAACCGTGACCTACTACACACACGTGATGGGACCCCACTCAGGTCGCTCGCAGTTCGGTGCCCGGCTGACACAGCCGTTTCCACTCCCTGGGACGCTTTTTGAGTCTCTGGATCAGCATTCCTCCCTCCCCACTCACCCCAGGGCCGGCTGGTGACGACCGCTTACCTTTCTTCATTAGAGAAGACAAATTTCCTGAGCTTGAGGTCACCGAGTACGATGGCCGACTGATGGCAGTGAGCTACGGCGGAGACGATCTGCTTGAACAGCCGGGCGGCCTCCTCTTCCCTCAGCCTCTTGCAGCTCCTCACGTAGGAGTGCATGTCCCCAAAGTCCTTCTCGAAGAAGACATAGGCCTTGGTGTCCCCGAGGATGACTTCGACCACCCCGGTGATGTTCCTGTGCGACGGCAGCTGGATGTAAGGTCGGATCTTGTCCTGGTAGTGTTTGAGGGGGAACACCTGTAAAGAGGAAATTGAACCAAAATTCGTTCTCAAGGGCGCCGA
>NW_010234461.1:0-16913 GCF_000690775.1 Eurypyga helias
GGCCCTCATGGTTGGGCCCGAGGCCCTTTCCACATCAGCTTGGTCCCTCAAGCTCCCCCGGATAAAACACGTAGGTTCGGGGGCTTCAAGCTAGGGGAGGTAGGAGCATGGGGAACCATGGGGTGGCTCCTGAGTGCTCACACTCCCTTCCCTGCTGAGCTGCAGCCCCTGCCAAGGTCTGGAAGGAGACCCGGAGAAAAGCTGCAAGGGAGCAAGGCCTGGGCTGGTGTCCTGGGGAAAGGCTGGAGATCAGGCTCACCAGCGTTATTAGGTGCAAGAGCCTTTGTGGCAGGGGGCCGTAGGAGTATGGTTTTCAGATTGCTCCTGCTCATGGAGCAGTTTGCTGGTGATGGCTGTCACAGGGAAAGTGACTCTTGGAGTCTTTGTGGCGTCTGGGCTTTGAAGTTTTGTGGATAGGGGTCAGCATGTCATAGGTTGGGAATAGGTGCGAGTCCTGTTGGCTTTACTGTGTGTGACACCAGCATCTTTCTAGAAGAAGTGCTTCTGGGGCTTGGGCCTTGGCAGTGGTTGGTAAAGACCCAAAGATCTCACTTCCTCTCCTCAAATTTGCTAACATGTGAAATGCCACTTGGAGGCAGCCACACAATGTGGGCTTTCCTTGCTACTTCAAGGATCCCAAAAGGAATGTTTGTGTTCTTAGGATCCATGAATCCCTTCCCTTTAGCTGCCAGCCCAGGATCTTGTCATCCAATGACTCAGTATTGTTTCCATAAGCACTGTGTTGACATGGATCAAAACAAGGGATGTCATTTTTTGAGGGCTATTTTGCTGTCTCATATTGCTATCTCATCGATGATGAAATCTCTATCTAGAGATAGAGATGATGAGTGTTGGGTTTTCAGGCCAGCACTGCAACCCATTCAGTCTTCATGGCTTGAAAGTTAAGTGCGGTTCCCTTGGAAGCCAGCAAGAGTAAGCGGGCAGAATGGCTGTGTAGTACTCTGTCTACTATGATATATGTTTTTTGTCTCCTGAGGAAATGAAGTTCTGTATTTTTCATTAAGAATAAGGTGATACTATGCTCCTTCAGTTGCAGGAGGGATCAGGTGTACAGCAGAGCAGGTGCAGCATGTGTGAGGACCACCACTTCCCCCTGCAGAGGAATGCAGGTCTATAAACAACTACAGAAGAGGTTTGCTAGGTCAGAGGGTTTAAGTGAAGGGAAGGCTGCTTGAGTATCATAAGCTTGCAGGGATGTCAGTCCTGCTAGGTTTGCTATGAACGGGGTTTTTTTTAGTAATTCTGGGACGTGCTTTTGTGCTGAGTCCTATTTTCACGTTTCTTTAAACAACTCTAGTACCAAGTGCTGCTTTTAGCATTGGTCAGCACTGCCCTGGTCCTGGGGGGTTCAATCATGGGTAACACCAAGTGACATTACATGATGGTTATGCAGGAACCTTGAGATATATCTGGAGGATGAATCCTTTAATTACTTTTAACTTCATGGAAGGCTCAGACAATCTTCAGTTCTTTGAAATAGCGTGCCAGATCTTACGGAGAATAGCTGAAAGCCAAGCACTCATTTTCCCTGTGTGGAGATCCAGCATCTGGGGGCAAGTTGCGAGAGTGTTGCCCCCGTAAGGTAGACAGTCCTGGCTACAGTAGAAGACGAGGGCATGTTGTAGTACCTGGGGGTCTGAGTATCTGTCCATCTCCAGAAGAACCAGTGTGAGTGCATGTGCTGAGCTGTGGAACAGCTGTAAAATTTGTACTTAGCTGAAGAAGAGTTTAATAGTCTCTGTGGCGGTTTGAGGGTTTTGAAAAGCCATGTCTCTTCCATGCTGCTTGCTCCTCATACCTGTCTTCAAGATCAAGAGTATCTCCAAGGTTGCTGCTCTTGCAATTGAGGGAGTAAGATTTGCAGCAAGAGAGTATATTTTATTTGACTAACCGATACAAGATGGGGAGGGGGTTAAGGCAAGCTGCTGGGCACACAGTCTTTCTTCCTGATTGTACTTCGAAGTAGGAGCCTGGTAGGTTGCTCATTGAAGGTTAAATTTGAGCTGAGTAGGTATTTAAGTGAAAATATCGCTGGGTAAATAGGATGGTGATGAAGATGATGGATAGCTGCACCTTCTTGATAACTGTGCTTTCTTAGTGATATGGAGTAAATCTTGAGTTTGTCAAGCTTGGCTTTGACTTGCTCAAGTGCTGAAGCTTCTGTTGCACGTTCTGGGTAACGTATGAGGTGAACACTGTTTTTTGCTTTGAAGAGGATTTTGTGCAATACTGCCTGCAGCTGAGAAAGGAAAGGCTGGAGCCATTTATGGTAAATGTACTTAATGAAATAACGTGCATGGTTCTAACATCAGATCCTAAATTGATGGTCCCTGGGAGGCTGGCATAAGTTAAAAACTAGTCTAGGGAGTATTTACTGTTTAAAACAAAAAACCATCTCGGAATAGTTTGATCATTTCTGCTCTTAAATGGCTTTTGATAAGCCATCTGTTAATGCTTTGTAAATAGAGATAAATTTGAGCCTAGAGTGTAAGATAGCTGTGAAACTTATCCCTCCCTGCCCCCACTTCCCTTTTTTTAAAGGGTGATTAACTTGAAAATGACACCATTTCTTTAAAATGTTGTTTCTGTTAGGTATATCATCAGATAATTGTAACAAGAAGATCAGGGGGAACAGGCTTCAGTTTGTATGTGAAACAACTGTTTGCACAGTCAGCTTAACTATTTTGGCATGAAGAAGTTTTATAGCGAAGAGAGAAAAGTTATAAGAAACTGGTTGCAAAAGCCTAGCTGTTAGCAGCATGGAAAAGAGAAATTGTAGTACACCTAAAACAATTTGACTTCATTTTTTTAATTATCTGCTTCTCCTCCTGACTATGTACCTTTTAAAAATTGCCACCTATGGTTATCTCA
Organism: Eurypyga helias; assembly: GCF_000690775.1. NCBI lineage: Eukaryota > Metazoa > Chordata > Aves > Eurypygiformes > Eurypygidae > Eurypyga > Eurypyga helias. The sequence continues at coordinate 2,893 of NW_010234461.1, forward strand.
GGACACATTCTTAGAGTTAAACAATGTTTAATTGAGTTGCTAACGTTGTCAAAGGGAAATGTGGACTTAATCCCAGGAGCTAGCTGTTATGCTGAAAGGCATATTCGAACCACTGACAGTCTCTCCTATTTGCCCTTTCTGGTACTCGTCTAATTGGGAGCTGCAGAGGTAAGCGAAGTATTTCAGGCGTTGGTTCAGTCATGCACTTGCCGAAGTTTGCTTTGCGCGATGTTTCTGCACGCTTCATTCCTTGGCGGCGGGAATCACTGTATGTTAGGGACAGCAGGGCCTGACTTGGAAGGGTTCTTAAAGCACACTTAGTGTTAAACATGTGCCATTTCTTCTTTGAATCAGTGGTAAGTAAATGTTTAATGGAATATTGTGTCACTGTTACGGAAGTACAGAGTGGTTTTAGATGGATGTGGTTCTTGGCACTTCTCCTACAAGTCTCTCTATGTCAGGCTGCCACTCTTTCTGTATAGTCCTATGAATTTTATGTATAGACCTGTACTGCAACAAGATGCTGTCATGGGGATGGTAAAAAGATAATCCCTACGCTGAAAATTTTTGCTTCGCTCAGTCATAGGAGCAGCTGAAGCAAGAAGTCGAGCCTTGTCTTCGTGACGTAAGGTGAATGGAGCATTTTTGTTCCTAAAATGCATGGCAGCGTGTCCCAGGAGAGTTAAGGCTTGAAGAACACTTTCTGCAGCTAAACTGTAGCTGAGCAGTAGTACACAGCCTTCGGGGTTTTTGGGGAGTACAGTGATATTACAGTTGTGTCTGGTAGCCTGTGTCTGTTTTGCCAGCTGTTGTACAGGCCCTGCAAGAGCAGTCTCTGCCCTGACCAGCTTGCTGCCTAAATAGCCAGGGTAAACAAGGGCTGGGAGGGGAAGCAGAGGCAGAGAGATGTCAACCGAGCTGCCCTCTGTGCAGCAGGTCAGTGTCAGAGCCAGGAATAGCAGAGGGTGCTTTAAGCCTTCAGCCAGTGCCTGTCTGCTGGACCACCTTGGACTGGGGAAATCGGAGAGGCAAAGAGCTCGTTGCAAGGTGGTTCTTTATTTAAAGCGTGGAAGAAAGGAATAAAGTTGCAGCTGGGCTAAACTTATTTCCTCTTTGTAACAAAGGAATTTTAGAGGGCGAGTTAAAAGTTACAGCCTAAATGGTGTGACAATGTGCTTTTTGTAATGTATTAATAGCTGTTGTCAAAATACAGAAATGTTCCGCTGCACGTTTCTCTCTCCCTGTCTCCTGTTCTGCCTTGCCCACTAGGATCACGGTATAATCTCCAGTTCAGACAAACAGATTCATAAATGGATGAATTTGTCATCCCTGAGTATTTAAGAGCTTGTGTAAGCATTTCTGTGAGTTAATAAAAGCTGTGTTTTCTCCAGATCTTGGAAAAATATATACACCTGCAGGAGCAGGAAATGGCCAATCTGTGCAAGTCACATCCAAACGCAAACTGGAGCGATCATAGGAGACCTCTGTCTTCAGTACTGGAGGGGGAGGGAGTGTGAATGCCTGTAAAGCTGCTTCAGTTTCCTTCATCTTTTAAAACTTGTTTTACCGAAGTTTCATTAAACTTTCGGTCAGAAATGAAGTAGGCAATGAACTGGTGCAGATGATGCAGAGGGAAATACTCTGGGGAGGATTATTGCAATAACGGCAAAAGCCTGGAAGAGGGCACACAGCTATTGCTTTGTGCTGGAAAAGTCAGTGGTTTTTGGAAACCCCTGTTAGATTCATTCTTATTCCGCCTTAAACTGTCAGTTTTGGGCAGGACAGATGGGTCAGGACAGCGCCACAGTATTGAAACTGCTTTGTGTTCTGGGAATGTGAGGTCATTTGTAAGAGTCTTTCAGGCCTGCCTACCCGTCCCTTAAAATCTCCATGAGTTCAGAGTGGAAGGAGAACTGCGTCTGGTTCAGGGCTCAAAACGCGTGTGCTGCGCTATTGCTGTGATCCCTGTAACCTGCCTCAGTGAGTTACAGTGATCCCTGTAACCTGCCTTAATATGGGTTATTTCCCTCCAACCAACTACCCTGACAGCCTGCTCTCTCAAATCAGAATACACGACGGGCACTGAGCAGCTGCAGGTTTTCTTGGATCTTCCCAGGGCTGTGCATTGTTTGAAGCAGCCCAGTTTTCATCTCCAAAGAGTCCCTGTGAGAGGCCAAATCCTGCCTGGAGTTTCTAGCCAGGATCCCATTGCAGTCCCTTCTAAGGGGGAGGGTGTCCGATGGGAGAGCGGTCTGGCTCAGTCTCAGTGATGATGGTTTTCTGGGAAGCCTTTGTGAAGGTGTGTCTTTGCTGCATGTACAGAAATTCAGCTCGGGCTCTAAGAAGAGTCTCTGACTCCTTCATGTAGGTGAGTCGTTCCCGAGAGCTGTGAGGCGGAGCGTTAAACCTGCACAGCCCGGTAATGTCCAACCGAGACGGCGTAGACGCTCCAAAGGAGGCCTGGAACAGCGAGGGAACCGTCTGCAGAGCTCCTTCCTCCATCTCGGAGTTATTTGAATCCGTGTCAAATAGGAAGGGGGGAGTGTAGGAGGCGGATTGAACCTGGCAGTAAGCTAAATAAAGGTCATGTGCTAAAGGAATTCAGGTGGAATTTTTATCCTGGAAGAGGCATTTTGAAAGTCTGCCGACTGGTTGAGGACAGCAACAGGAGCTCCTGACAGAAATAGCTTTTCCCTCTCGGCTGTCTGTTGGTGGCCCATGACTTGTGAGCACACCGAGACCCCGCCGCTCAACAGGTGTGTCCCCATTACACAAATAAGCGTGGTTGGCCCCTGCGTTAGCTAGCTCTGCCACAGGGCCAAGGTTGAAAGCGGGGCTTAGCCACTGTGACCTATTTGTTTCTCCGCGTGACCCTTCCAGTCCGGCCCGAGGCAGGCTGGTGACAGCTTTTATGCAGATAGCAGGTTTTGTCCACGGAAGAGATTCAATCTCAGCAGGTCTCTGCAGACTTGCATTTCCAGATGGGCTCTTCAGCACTTACGTAGCAAAATGTGAAGGACTTTGGTGGGTTGGGATGCCCCATGCAGCTGGGAAAACACACAGTGTGAGATGTTGGCGTTCTCTTCTGTAACACGGTATGTGTTGTTGCAGGCACCGTGGTTTTGGCACATGCTGAAATTGTGGACAGCCGGTAGGAATCTCCCTGGGATGCAGTAAAGCACAGAAGCTCTTGCTACTGAAGAAATACTGTTTCTGGTGGCAAAGGAGTTTGGCTGGGGAGGAGATCGTCGAAGGCACAAACTGCTGGAGATGAAGGTTTAGGAGGAGACGTGCTTGGTCTCTGGCTAAACGATTCTTTTTGTTGCTTGCTTTTGGGGCCCAGGCCAGCGACTGCTGCAGTGGCTGAGGTCACCCGGGTCAGTTGCGTTGCGGGCTCGTAGTCCCAGTCTCTCACTTTGGCAGCTGGGAAGTGGGCTCCAGAAGGAATATTGTATTTCTTTTGGTAACTCTGCCAAGAAAGAGAGGAAATCTGTAATTTGAAGAAAATACTGTAACTTTTTTTTTTTCCTAGGGTGGGGTGAGGTAGGAAGGGGGAAATGAAAAATCCTTTATAATGCGTTGCTTGGGATGGCTTTTAACCTGGAAATGCCTCTCAGACTGCAAGAAATGGTCAGCTTCTCTTTCATAGTGTAGTGAAGCCTTTGTAAAGGGAGCTTCCATCAGAAGCGTGTGCAGTTGGAAATGTATGTTCCCTCACGTCATTCATTGCACCACGTAGTTTGGAGTCCCGGTAGAGTGCTTCTTGGATTAATTGGGCAATAACAAAGATAGCCTTGCGTGTTCTGGATGATGTGACTTTATCAGCTGTTGATAACTGTGATGCCCTAGCAGAGGTAGTAAAATGATGCACTCTGGGCTTTAAGAACATTTTGCTTGGATTCCATTGGGTGTTCTAATGCTGTGTTTGCTGGTTCCTTCATCCTGTGTGTCCTGTCATCCTTCTAGGATGTTGGGCTGTACTTAATTCGCTTTCTGATGAGGGGCTGTGTAGGTCCTGGTATAGAGAACGGTCCTTCCTCAGCGAGTCAGCCTTCTACAGTCTTGAAGTTCACTGTTGGGTGGCTTCTCCGAGAACGTGAATGCCAAGATCTTGATTTCACAGATCCCTTAAGCATGTATTGAATTTTAAGCATGTGGCTTAGTATGCGATGCTGGATTGCACAGTAGGGAAGGTCAAGGTATTCACTGGCTGGTGGACAGCGCTCCCTCCTCAGCATTTCATGTAGCGTTTGACTTGATGAGGTGGGTTGTTCTCCTGAATCCTTGGGTGTTCAAACCGGTTGAAGTGGGAGGTACTTGGTTAAGTCACTCAGTGTAGATGTGTGCTGTCTGTTGATTGTCTCAGGTCATCACAGAACAACTCTTCAAGATCTGCATGTATAGGCAGTGTTGATCATGATTGAAGCAAAATGGTCTTGGTAGGGGAGAAAAGGATCTCTTTTGTCAAAAGATTAAGTTTATACAGTGATACTCTCTTTAACTTTCTAAGATTTGGGAACAGCTCTCCGGCATCGCAGTGATGCTCATCACCTTTTTTGATGTATTCTGGGAGTTGCTCTGGGGGATGCTGTTGAGGAGGTAAATCAAATTATATCTCTGTGCTTGATTCCATCACTGGGCTTGATTTAACTTCTCTTCTGGTGTAGGGGATCAGATGTCTCTGACCAGTACTTGAAAACCATTGCGGTTCAGTCTCTGCTGCCCTGGTAATGGCAAAGGGGAGGGATGTAGCAGGCCAGTTTCTATGTCCCCTTTCTCATGGCCTCCCTTTTTTGCCTCTATTTTGAATAAATAAAATGTCTGGGAAATAAAAGGTGAAGCCTTCTAAGATGTGTTTAAATTAGCTGGATCCAGAATTGCAGTATGGAGGAGGCAGGCTGGAGGAATAATGTATCTATTATCAGTAAAACAAAGACAAAACAAACAAAACCTCCCAAAACCACACCAGACCTCCCCCATATAGTCCTCCCCACCTAACCCTTGCCGCTTCCGGACAGGAACTGTTGATCTGCGTGAGAGAAGGTGTCTGTTGCAGGAGTAGCTGCAAGGATGAACTGGTACTGTGGGCCAGGACAACGTGTGACTCTTCCGAAATGCCTCTTTCAGCAGCAGGAAGATCGAGGCCTGTCCCCCTGCTAGAAAAGTGACCAGCAGTGTAAGGTGGAGGCTGCTTTTTTGACCTTGGATTCACCTTTTTCAGAGCCTTGGAAATTACATCTAGTCTTGGTAGGGTTTGTGCGTTGAGCTCAGGATGTCTGGTTGGGCCAGTGCTTGCCAGGAGGGGGTTGTGGCATGAGTGCGTTTTCCATCACTCTGCAAGCTGGTGACTTCAAATCTGTATGTGGGGAGAGCTTAACTGAGGAGTGAGCGTGGGGAGGAGAAGTGTTTCGGAGTAATGAATGGAATTGGGTGTAGGCGGGGAGCCTGAACTCTGTCTGGGAGAGTAATAAGCAATGAGGGAGCTGCTGGACCTGTCCTGGCTTCGGTGCTGTGAATTCCTCATCTCGGATGCTGTCTGGCCCCACGAGCTTCTGCGAGTGGGCTCTTTAAAGATGGAATTCCTCTTCTTCCAGCCTAGGATAACTCGAGTGGTGTGTGGGGTTTTTTTTGTTTTGGTTTTTTTTGAGAGAGAGAGTTAGGAGAAATAAAGAGGTTCCTAAAATTTAGGGCTTCCTAAATTCAGTTTTATTTGGTGTGGCTCTACTGATCATAAACTTATAGTTGCAAAGCTTTCTAGGGGACAAAAAGCTTTTCTCTGTGTGGTTTTTGTTTAAAATGGGTCACATGCCCAGGAATGCAGTCAAATTATAATGGTGACTAAGTGCCGGAAAACATGGAGAAGGGGAGGGAAGGGTGAGCAGCAGAAAAGGACCCTGAGGCTATGGAAGCAAGGCTGGGAAAATGAGAATCTGGCCAGGCCCCAGGGTCAGGTTAGAGATTCCTACACCCATTAACAACCACAGGAGATGTTTATTTACAGGGAGCTAATCTTTGTTCCAAAAATGACAGAGTGCCCAAAAATCTTACTTTTGGGAAGTAGGTCGGGGGCACGGTAGAGATGGGAGGAGGAAACTGATGCCTGATCGGAACCAGACCCCATCTCTCCAGGATCTTCCCTTCATCCTGTGTGTCTGGGAACATTGGCTGTTGAGAAATGCATGGAAGGGGGATAAACTCTTGCCATCTAGTAAGTGGTTCACAACCCCTAGTTACAAAGGATAACTTCACAAGTTACTCTTCTGATCTTTTCTACCTAAGCAGCTCTACCAAGGATATTGAATAATTAAGTTTATGATATGAGAAAGACAGGAGCTAAAGCTGCCTTTCCGCCCCCTTCTTTAATCAACCTTGGCTTGCGAAAGCAAACCAGATGTTTAACAGCTGTTTGAACTGGGTATGTTCATGTAGGCTCTAAAGAGACCTTGGTCCCAGGTCTCTGTGGTACCTACCTTTTGTCACCTCTTGAGCTGTGTTGATCTTGGCTTGTCTTAGCTTGTCCTGAGAGCTTTGATTTGTATCCCAGCCACTGCTTATGAACTACAGTCTCTCTTTTAGTAACTTTGTCTGTAAGCAGAGAATTTTCCAACAGTGTAGAACTCTCTACCCTTTGGTGAGCTGCTGCAAAAGATAGTCCATCTTGGGTCATGAGTACATTGGGTGTTTATACAGATGAATACATTTTATTTTTAGTTTGAATGTGTCTTGATTTCTAATTATTGTATCTGGTTATGTGATTGTCGGGCAGGTGAGAGTCTGGAGCAGTTTCTTTACTAAGCTCTGGCTAGACACACTCCTCTGGCTTCTAGCTTGTGTTCTCCTGCCTAGCGTTCCCTCCATCTGCTCTTGTATGGTGTTGTCCTTACCTTAAGTGGCTTTGGTATCTATTAGAAGAGTGATGTCCTGCTTCTCTGGTTGCTCTCATAGTTTCTTTCTGTGTCATCTTGTTTTGATTACGTTTTGGCTGAACCTGTGTTGCACTCAGTGTATTAGATCAGGTCTTGATCAGATTTAAGGCATGTACACTAGTGGTCGTCAGGGATGGCTTTCTTTGCTGTGAAGCACCCCCTCTGCTCAGTGTTCCTCTCATATCAAGTGTCATGACTACGCTTGCTCTGGTGTGGCTCAGGCACCATCAACATTTGCCAGTTCATCGTTTGTGGAACCAGAGCGAGAAAATACCTGTGACCAGCTTGATTGTATTTGTTGTCCCTATGGCATCAGTCCTGGTTGTTAATCTCCTCTCTCTTCCTCTGTCTGCAGAGCGGCTGGCATTCCAGTGAAGGAAAGGGTGAAAGTATCTCAGAACTGGAGGCACGGACGCTGCCGGAGGGAGACGGTCCTGAAATGGAAATGCAAGCAAGTGGTTCCTTTCTCTTCTACTTTGTTTGGTGTCAGCTGCTGCAGAGCCTTGGGTTTGCTTCTGTGCCCTGAAATCAGATGTGTCCTCCTCCGTGTGATCCACAGGGCCTTACCAGTGATGTTGCTGGCCTGTTTTGAATGTTGCTGGCTAGCTGGATGTGGGGTAACTGGAGTTGCTGTCTTGCCCAGGGATTCACTCTGAAAGTCCGGAATTCCTCTCTTAAGAGCTTGAAGTTGGCAATATTCTGATCTGCACAGTTACAGTTAGATTTAGCAGTCTTGACTCCAGGCTTCAAACCATTATGTTCCTACCTATTGCTGTATACCATGAGCAATTGTTGAGAGTCCTGCTCTCAACAAGCATAGCTTGCTCCCAGACGTTGACTTAGGTGTCCTTGCAGAATGTGTGGGTTGTCTCCCGTGCTTCATCCTGGACATGGATTTGGATGTACAGATCTAAAATGCTAATTGCTATTCTTCTACCTCGTGCTTCTTCATTCACCTACTTTGTTTCCCTCCTTCACAAAAAAAAGCATGTCTGACGTTAATAAGAGGAGGTGGTTGTTAAATTCTTGCTTACAAAGGTGTACTCAGCTCTCAAAGCATAAGATAGGTCTCTTATCTGAATAGCACATCTAAATCTTCAGCCTTCACACCATCAGACAGAGGAAAAGTGAGAGACTATGGTTCCCTGAAGAACAGGGACCAGCTACTGAGCTTTCATGCCTTTCTGTGCTGTGTAGCTTGAAGCGATGGATAATGTGCCACTGCTTGCCTAAAATCCTGGGAACAGCTGTAACGAGCAGTGGGTTTTGGTGCAGGTTATATACCTGCCTTTGAAGTGCTTGCAACCATCTGTGAAGACAGGCTCTGTGGTTGTTAAAGATCATTACTATACCAGCTTCCCAAGTGAAAAGGCAGGGACTGATTTAATGAGGCCACCATCCAAACTGCATCCTCCAATTTTCATTTATCCTGCTTCAAATTTGTTATTTCTCCTTATGAAAAAGCCATAAAAAAAGGTAAAAAGCTAAGCTGCAGCAGGAGAGCCACAGAAACTGGCTGTAGTCTGGGTGAGCTGGATATTCACTTGCTTTTAGAGGACTGTGTAGGAGTGGAGGAAGGAAGAGAAAATCAAAGGCCGCTTTAAACCAAAGCTGTTGCTCCAAAGATGCCTCTTACTTTTTTCCGTGCGCATGGTCAAGTCCCAAATGACTGTTAAAACCTAGGCTCAACTGCTTTGTCCTGTGACTAAAAGTCTGTTATTGGAGATGAATGCAGGCAAGCAGGAGCCGTCTGTCTAATGAGCAACCTTGTCGTCTTGCTTGTTGCTAGTCCCTCCCTGTGCTGATGCGAGGTGTGTCTGTGTGCGAGTGGCTCTGCTGACGCAGGAAATCATGACCTCTGAGGATGAATGACCTGCATAAGAGAGAGACAGGTTTTTATGAGAAACCACTCTGCTTTCAAAACAGGTTGTTCTTGAATAGTTTGAAAACTGAAAGGCTCTGGTTTTGCTGAGTGCTCATGTGGGTATTGGTGCACTTGGCAATGACTGTGCAGAGTGGAGAAAATTCCATGCAGCCCTGCCCCATAGGACATCAGCCCTGTGTCTTTTTGTATCTGGCCTTGCTGTATCCAGAAGACCTATTTGTTGTTTCACCAGTGGCTAGATGAAAGGAAGATCTTGAGCAGAGCTCAGTGTCTAAGGGTGTTATGCTCTGTTTTCTGTGTTTTGTTTCAAGAATAAATAATTTTTTGATGACAGACTTGATTCAGACATTGCTTGAGTGTCTCCTCCTCTTCTTGGTCTTCCAGTAAGTGAAGCCTATTTTCCATGTCCATCTTGAAAATACTTTGGAACAGCTCCTTTAGCAGTCTGCTGCCCTTGGCCCGCAACCTGTCTGTAGGAAGCTGCCACTGTCCCACGGATAGCAGGGAGCAGAAGGGGTGTATGGGCTCTTCTGAAAGACAGGCAGCAGAAATCAAGAGGTTGCTCTGCAGTTGTTTTTGGCTCAGCAGTGGAAGGAGTGTGAATGTAGAAGAATACCTCCTCTACACGATGAACATGAAGTTCTTGGATAGCTCAGGCTTACCCTGCTGCTTTACGTACCAGGATGCAGAGTATGCAGGAGATGGAGGACTCTTTCTGTCTGTAGGAAGACCTGTGTCATTTGAAGTGATCCACTGAGACGTGTGTCAAACGGCGGCAGCTTGTGGTCTCTGCAGGGCACCAGCAGAGGATGTGCCGGATCAGGACTGAGTGTTTGCACCAAGAGCCTCATGGTGAAGGCTCTGTTGGAAATGCTCGGCGCAGCTCGCAAGTGACTAGTCCGGTTTATTAAAACATACTGGGCTTGTGAAGAGGGGTCAGGGAGCCTTAAGTATTTCCTATCTAAACTCACTAGACTCTTGGCCATCTTCTCTCTCAGAGATTCCATTCTTCCTTTTCCTCAGCTGTTGGTTAGAAAAATGCCAGCAATGCGAACTGCTTTGTGCTCCTGGAAGAGCTTCCCTTCTGAGCTGTGCTACTGTGTTAAGCCCTGCTTTTGCACGTGACCAGCAGCTCCAACTTCAGTTTTCTTGAGCAGATATTTGCTTTTGTTGATATGTTTACATACGCAATCTAGTTGGTGGGTTTTTTTCTTTGTGTGGAGTTTTTTGTATGTTTTATTTTCCTCTCCCCATCCCTCCACTCCCCCCCCAACCGGCTGCCTGTTTGCAGTTTGATGCCCTGGATGGAGATGGATGGCGAGTACCTCTACCTGTCTCAAGCAGAGAACATCCAGGCCTACCCGCTCTGTCCGGACGGTACAGGTGTGCAGCGTCACCCTCAAGCCATTTTCTCTGGACACCAAGAGGACGTATGTCGCTTTGTTCTTGTCAACTCCCACATCGTCAGTGGAGGGGGGTAAGTTGGGTGAATGAAGGAGCCCTGCAGTGAAGTTGGAAAAGTTTTGTGTAACTCCAGAGCAGAGGTGTCAATGTTTCTACACTGTATCCTCATGCTTGGCTGTGTTCAACTGCTGCTCCTTCTTCTCTTATGGTTGGATTCTGTCCCGAAAAAGCTTTTACTGCAGCAGTGGAGGGGCTGAGTCTCATGCTGCTGACCTTATAAAGTGTCCTTTTTGCTTCTGAACTTGTGTAGATGTCCACAGGATTGTTGAATGGGCATTGACTTGCCAGGCAATTCCGACTGATGTGCGATTTGAATCTCTTTCAGGTAGCTAGACTCTGTTCTAAAATGCAGAACTGCTGGTTAACTGGGACTGCAGTGGTGCATAAAGCTTTCTAGAGACAAGTACATGTTTATTAGATCTGCTGATATAATTGTGGAGAGGGGGAAAACTGCCAAGCATTCCAGCACACACGCTTCTCCAATTAATTTTGCATTTGACAGGCCTTTTTCAATTATATCAAATGACTGAACTGTTATTTGTAAAGTTTGAGCTATTAATATACAAAACACTTAAGCACAGAATTGGGAGGTGCAGCCATGGCTGTCTGCCCTGGATATCTTGAGACTCCCTGTGAACTGTAGCCCAAAATTCAGGTGAAAATGAAGGTGTGCATTTAAAATCCCAGTAACTGTATTAGTTGAGAAAAAGTCTGAATGTCTTTGTAGTTAATTCAAAGCACAGTGTCCTGCACAGCTGCTCTGAAATGAATGAAAAGCTGAGGCTTGGACATGGGTGAGAATGACCTCTCACTTGTTCCCTTACTCCAGCCATTCAGCATCCAGCCAAGGATTCCAGCAAGCTCGAAGCTGTAGGAGGAGGAATGGCTGCTCTGCTGATTTTTGCAGCTTAACAAAAAGAGGAGGATGGAAAGATAGCCAGGAAAATTTTCCTGTGCAGCAGATCAGGCTTTGACTGGCCAGATGTGGGATTGCAAGAGAACAGGTGATGTGTGAGGAGTGGAGGGTTAATAATGCTGCATGAGTTTCAGCTCCCATGAGGGATCAGTCCTGGTCTTCTTGAGGCACTCCTAAGCACTAATGGAAGGTGCGTGTGTCTGGGTGAGATAGAGCTGACAGACTCCCTGCCTGGGGGTTTGTTTTTCAGAGATGGAAATATTGTCCTTCACAAGATCCGTGGCTCCTACAGCGTCAAGTTCTCTGCGCATGAACAGGAGGTGAACTGTGTGGACTTCCAAGGTGGCCTCATTGTCAGCGGCTCCCGGGACAGAACAGCGAAGGTGAGCAGTGTTGTTCCAGCAGCTGCAGGTGCGGGAGGGGATCTCAGAGGTCTGGGGTCATGAATATTCAAGTGTCAGCAGGACTTTTGTGAGCCCTGTCTTGTGTGTCTGCAGGAGCAGCGCTGGGTATCTTGGTGTAGGCTCCTGTCTCTGAAGATGCTTGCTGTGCTGGGCTTTTAAAAAGGAGATTTTGCAGTACTTTGACAATGGCTGCTGGTTTAAACTAAGAGGTGCAGGAGGTGGCAGCTAATGTTTTGCTTCTTTCATTATACATTTATCTAACACCATAGTGGAGTTCCGTGCCAGTTAGTCTGTAATTTGCTGTATGTATCTCAAGCATAGCCTTGCTGCTTCACATGCTCTCTGTTGTATATTTGATCTCTTCAAGGCATAGCAGTATGTCTCTTCCAGATCTGTAGGGTTGTGGTCTATTTATTTGTGGGTTTTGGTATTTTGGCGTGTGGGTTTTGGGGCTTTTTTTAATGGTTCTTGGTTTGCAGTCAGGAGTGAAGTTAGGCTGTGAATACTGTTAGCTCCTATTTTTCTCCTTCACTGGCATCACTGAATCCTGTCACATAATTTTTGACTGTTTCTTTTTGAGACAGGACCTTGTTGATTTTTGTGCCTCTGGGTCTGGGTGGCAGTGCACTGTTGCTACCCGGACCTGGAGAGTTGTTCTCCTGAGCTGTAACCAACTCTGCTTTAGTGGTTTAGGAAACTCCCGCTAGCATGGTGCGGTACTTGTAGCATCTTCACAGCCACTTGTTCCATTGCTGGTAGTGGTTGCTGTGTGTTGAAAGCTTTGGCTGTTGCTCAGAGCAGGCTGATGGATACTCTTGGTCCCTGGTGCCTATCGCAGAGCAGTAATGGAGGTGGGAGGAAATACTGCTATTCCTGTTCTGCAAGAGGGGAAGTTGGAGCAAAGACAGACTTAAATGTCTCTTTCAAGGTTTTGTAGGGAGTGTGTGGTAATGGGTAACTGTTTGACAGGCTGTTGAGCAATATGAGCTCATATTCCCATTGGTCCCTCCGATTGGGTGTACTCCTGGGTGAAATCACTCCTGAGTAGAGCAGCGTTTGGATGCCGAAGGCACTCTTGGGGATGCTCCTTGCCTCCTGGGAGCGAGGCCTTGATGCTGCTTTGTCTCACACTTAATTAAGGATTCTCCCCTCTCTTCTGTGGAGCCTCTTTGCTGACAGAGGCTTGCTGCTTCCCTAGCAACTAGGGGACAGACCACCTCAAACTGGGGAACAAATTCCTGAGGGCTAGAGGGGAGTTTAAGGCTGTTTTTCTTGGAACTAGTGTGTGATCTTGCCCACCCAGTGCTCCCCATAGCATAGGCTCTAGGGATGTTCACCTCATTTTTTATCATCTCTTTTGTAGGCTGCTTTGTTTGTGCCAATGAGGCTTTTGGAAGCTGGAAGGGAATCCCTACCAGCCTTTTAAAGGGCTCTAAGTGTCTAAGCTATTGAGGGCTCTGCTGAGTGTTGATTAGGACTAAGCCCTGAAGAGCTGCTAATGTACATTCCTGTGTGATAGGCACCAGATAGTGTGCTCTGAGCAATATTTTTAACCTCTAGGAGATAGGGATGCCTTAAAAGAGTTAAGCTTTTCTGCTGCTTTTGCTGACACTAGGTGCTAAATTCCCCGCTGACAAGAATAGCCTGCAATCCTGGGCATTATCAACAAACAAACAAATAGGGCACTCCCAGCTTTGAAGTCTTGAAGTGAAACGCTGGGGGTCAGTTACAGAGAACTGGGGGGCTCGAGTCCTGTGGGCCAAGAATGAGGGGAAAATGAGGGCCACAGGCAGAGGCCCCAGAAAGAACCTGGGTGACTTCATTAGGACCCAGAAACAAAGGGGAGGTGTGTGGTGAACTGGTGGTAGGGGATGTGCATGTATGCACAGGTGGGAGAGGGAAGAGATTCACTCGCGTTGTCAGTGAGCAAGGGGGGTCTGTTTGAAAATAGCCCGGGATACACTTGAGAAACATGGTTGAAAGGGAGTGGGTTTATAAAAAAACTTATTTTACAGGACAGCAAACGATCAGTTTCATAGATGATATGAATGGAAGTTTTCCAAGGATGGTACAGTCTTCCCACACTGTGCAGAGAACAGCAGAGATTTGAACATATCCCACTTCTTGTTTAAGTACAAACGATGAGAAGTCTGCGTTGAGTGCTGCCCGAGAGAGCATGTGGTGATGGGGGTGCTCGCTCTGTTACCAGTGGGACGGAAGGTCGTACTCCTAAGCTGAATCTTCCTGTAACTTTAAGTGCTTGTTTCTGCTGGTGATTGAAGACTCTGCTCCTCAAACATAAGTGATGAGGTTTCAGGGAGAGGACCTCAGGGAAGGCGAGCATGGCAGTTTTGGCAGTTCTTCCAGCACAGCATTAGCAGCGTGCATCCTACCTTCTGAGCTTGCACCCTCAGCAAGTTTGCCGA
>NW_010234462.1:0-253 GCF_000690775.1 Eurypyga helias
CCATTCTGTGATTCTATGATGATAATTCATCTGGACATCTTGCCAGCAACAGCAGCATCTTTAGAAATCCATCATATTCCACACTGATACTTGTCTAATCAACTATTTCTTTTTAAATTAATAGAGGATAGGACTCAAATTCAGAGTGATGAGAAATCTACTTACTTGTTGTTTCCATGCATAAACAAAGCCAAAATTTGGATCTCGCTGCTTAATGTTCAGATTTTTCATACCGCATTCAACTTCTTTCCCT
>NW_010234462.1:293-26261 GCF_000690775.1 Eurypyga helias
CTACTATGTTTTTAGCCAAAAGCACTAAAAAACACACAAAAAGTTTATCCCTATTATAAAGTATTTGAAGGCATTTTTCTTCTTTTACAAGAAAGACAGTTCCTGCAGACTGTCAGAATGCTTAGTAATTATTTATGATGGGTTTTTTAGTATTCTTTTGGTAGAAAACAGGGTTTATCTCCCTTTCTTACTGCATGGGATGTAATATTGATGTGATATGGTATCATTCTCACTCTCATGATACTCGGGTGTTTTTTGATCCGTATGTAAATTATGAACAAACAAATACTATCCTTCTTAAATATTTGTATGGGCTCTCCTTCAACAGAAAAATGACTACTGTTAGTATTATGTTTGTCAACTGACAATTCTATATTTTGTATCTCATCTCTCTCATTGAGAAACACATTTCACTCATGACTCAAATGCAGACACAGAATTGTGAGGAAAACAGGTAATACTAGGAGTTTTTCATATCCATCACAGCAAACCAGCCCACAAGAAATCAATATCCCCTTTCTTGAATTAATTTTCAGAAATACAGAATAAACTAAGCTCTCCATCCAAAAAAATATAAAGAATGCATTAAGCTACCTGACTTATATCACTTGTCCATGCAGCTTTCTCCTGTCGTGATGGGGCTAAAAGGACAACAGTAAAAGGAGGAGCATCCGTAGGTTCAACTACAAGCTTGAAATCCAGATGTCCAAACACTTGTCCAGAACCTTTTGCTTTACAGCCAGAAAGGAAAAAGAAAAAAATAAAGAAAAAAAAAGACAAAAAAAAGACAAAATGTGAGATTTCAGTCTATAAAACAAAGAAAATAAAGATTTCATTTTAAATGGAAGTTAGTTTAAAACATCTCTCTGACAAAGAGCAAATCCAACTGGGGATCCACAAATTATTTTGGTTTTCACATACACCAAATACAAAAAATGTCACAAACGTGCAAAGTCGCTATAAGCATGTTTAAAGATGCTAAATAATGCTGAAGTCCTTATGATGCTTCTATGCTGATATATTATCAGCATACTAGAAATACCACTGAAATTACTGAAACTACATTCACAATTCAAGTGTAAAACTTGCCTAAAACTACAGGATGGAAGCCAAAATTGGTAACAATAAAATCAGCTTGGGAATGTGTTCTGTTATTTCATTTGAACAAGCGCGCAGTCAAGATTTGTAGGGAGTCCAAGACATAAACTTTCCACTAATTCTGCCAACTTGCTCGACCCCCAGGTATTTAAAAAAGACAATTATCTGCTCCTTGTTTTAAGGCATTTTGTTTCTTTCCAAGACCCTCAGGGTGAACTTGCATATGGAAGTCAGCAAATAATTTGTCATATTCCTTCAGCCAGTTGAAAATCCTATGTGGGATGTCAACAGCAAGAACAAACATAACAAAACAAACCCTTATCCAAACCAGCATGTCCATTATTAAAACACCTATTCTACTGATTCAGTTTAATACTGTATTCCTCTGGTTTCATGAAAGGGGAGAACATATCAATTTGCTCTTATGAAAAATAACAAAGTGTAACAATTTTAAGAAACTAGAAACTGTAATTACTATAAACAGCTGAACATAACTTACAGTCATCATCACTCGCATCTGTCTCCTCAACCAGTGTGCACTCTATTAAAGACAGAACACCTCCTGTCTATGAAAACAAAGCACATTTTTTCACAAATGTTGACACTTGTTCCCATTTGTCATTATAGTTGTTTTTAAACTTTGAAATACCTTACTCTAAGATTTTACATTACTCATAGCTCTAAGGAAGATACATCAATGTCATGATGCACATTTTTCCTCAAGAACTAAACCCAGACAGATAAAATATAATGTTTTTCTTAATCCAACAAATGAATAATACACTCAAATGTACAAAATCTTTTCCATTTTTACCATACTATAATTTACCTCACATACAGACTGGTTCACAAGTTTCAAAAAGGCTAATTGAACTTCATTTTCTGAATCTAAATCAAATACATACAAGATTTTTTAAGAAGTTCAGTTACTGTATTTATTTTGCAAAATACTTAAACTATTTAAGGGGTACAAAGTGGTAAAGCATACCAACAGTCTTCATAACCTCTCAGAAATGTCTGTCAAATTAAAATTCTATTCAACATAATCCATCCTGTAAACTACCAACATCTACTTATTCCCAAGCCAGCACCATCAAAGCCTGATTCTCAAAAAATATAACTGGAGTGTTCTCAGAAAAGCTTTCAGTTTAAGAGAATGTGCTATTCAAGAAAACAGAATTGACTTTTTAAATTAATTTTATTAGAGCTCTTGAAAATATTGTTTGGTAATTCCATGGGGTTGTACTGGCTGATTTATGCACTGAAAACTGACTTGCACTCAGTGCTATTTTACACAAATTGACTAAAATAGAATAAAAATTGTAGTCAGTAAGAACTTTGGCTGAATCCTATTATTTACAATGAGAAGACAAAGTAGTTAATTACTGTGCATCACCTCACTTCTGTTTATAATGAAACATACAAATCTCAGGTTAAAGCCATGAAATAACAAAATACTTATATTTCACTCAAGCTGTATTTTCATTTTTTAAATTGATTGATAATTCAAAGTCTATACCTTGAGAAGATGCAGTTTTCCTCCTGAACTTCTTGTACAAATTAAAAAATGTTTTGTAAATAAGAAGCACTGCCTTTCTCCTTCTTTCTTCAAAGATAATGATCCCAGACGAACTTTACTAAGTTTTCCCCTCTCAACTGAAGGAACTTGAATAAGGGAGCCTGATAATATAAATGCAAAATTTACTGTAGTATATTAGTATTTTGGTAGGCAGTGGTTAAAGTGTTAATGCATTGAATATTATGATACTAATTAAAGCAACTTCATTCTAGTATCAATATATACCAGCATATGTTGTAAGCCCAAGTCGATCATCTTTTTTTGCACGCGTTCACTTTATTTTTTATGACAGACTCAAGCATGTACAGTCTAGGCTAGTACTTACATACATGGCAGGAATAGATCTTGAGCAAATTCTTGTGCAATTCAAACATGCTAATAGCACATTGATCAGGACATGAAGATGAACAGCCAACTACACTTTGGACATCTGCTAGACTTGTGAAAGGTACCTTACAAGGCAGAGACAAAGGATGAAAAAAGAGGTTTTGAAGGAAAAGAGTTTGTGCATGTGTGTGCTGGTGTGCAAAAGAGATGGAAATTAAGCACATTTCCTCCTCTTGTACTGCATAATTTTAGTGCTCCACAGCTCATGTAAAATGTGTTACCAGTAAAAGACTTCTGCACTAAACTGAACCTGGTTATGTAAGTCTGAATTTGTGCTCTGCAGAACTCCAGACTGGGGATAGCTTTGCTTCTCTGCTGTTTCATATCTCAAAAACCGTTTCTGACCAACTTCTTTTCCAGATTGACATCACCATGTGTACCACTTCCGAATTTGGATTTGGAGCTAAATTTGATGGTGAAGTGCAATTCCTTTATATATCAAAGGGAAAGATTTTATGATAGAATTTGCTGTTACCAGACAGGGCAGCCAGGAGACCTTCTTAGCTCACTCTCACACGTCTATCCTTACTATCACCTTTACGCTGGCTCTCATTTATTCCAACATTAGCTAGCTAATAGAGCTAATCCAGCAGGAAACTAATTCTACAAAGAAGTAGCTGACTTAAGTTTTCTGTTATGCCTCACTTGCTGCAAGGTAAAGAAGTTGATATACTCAGTCTTAAACTAACAAACTGAGAAGTTAAGGTAACTGAGAAAGCTATTGTCTAGCTACACAGTATTTTTATACACTTAAGCCCCTCTATACATTTAATTAGCCTTAATTTATTAATATATTTGGAACTCATGCCATCTGGCATAGCAAAATATACACCACTAAATTTACAACAGTACAGTGTTCTTTGACAGCCAGTTCACAGATAAACTCTGTACAACGTGATTTGTGACACTGCAACAAAACAATGGGATAAAAGTCGTACTCTAGAAATTTGCAAAGGTCTGAACATATTTAGGTTCACTTAGATTCTGACCAAAACCATACTGGCTGCTGTATATCTCTCCTGAACAAAACAGCCTATGTGTCCCAATTGCAGATGATATCAAGATTATTCCCATGTGCTGTAACAGTGACTTTTCCATGTTATACCTACTGTCTTCCAACTCCCATTTTAAGGACAAGGATTATGTATAAAACAATTCCCAGGCAACTTCCCATGATAAAATTCTGTCATTTTTCTCCTGAAATTTCCTCTACACTTTTAGGGTAACATATTTAACCTCTGTGTTTTATTCCTGGTTTTCTTCTTAGAATAATAGTATCTATAAATATGATATGCTTATAGATAAAGCTTTATAGAGAGTTTTTTTTGTTTTGTTTTTTTTTTTTTTTTTGGTCATTAGAATGCTTTCAGGAATACCATATTCTGTTCTGATAAAATGGGCTGAAGGTTAAATGGTGTTCTTGTATGCAGCTGAAATGCTATTGTTTAATAAGGTACATCAGAAGACACTCATTCTTTTTAAATGTGGAAAAGGAGACTGTATTATCCCTCTTCAATACCCAGTATTTACGGAGAGAAACACATCTGCTGTATGTGCTGCATGGCTGACATAAGTAAGGACCTCAAGCATTCCCATCAAGCTTTTGTGATTAACGAAACTGGGCATTTGCCCACTATGCATTCTACTACAGATTTCCTCTTAAGGAAAAAGTGGTCCTGGATTGGCAAATGTACCATAGCAATGAGCAAGTGAGCCTAATTTTAGAACACTTGTTAACAGTATAGTTTGGACGGTCAGTGTAATCTCAAGAATTTTTATCCAGCTACAGACCTAAGCACTGTCATTAATTCAATACTGCCAGAATAGTCACTCTGTTAATATTAGTTCAATCCAAGAAATACAAAAGGTTGTTTGGGGTTTTAAAACTATTTTTTAGCTTACATATAACCGCCTGATTTACAAATTCATCCTGGTTTTCTCCATTCTGCAGGCCTTTTAAGTTTACCTCGTACGGTACACACACTGGAAAAGGCTGCTCACTCAGACAGGCTGTGGGGTCTCCATCCTTGGAAACAACCAAAACTCAGCTGGACATGGTATAGAGCAACCTGCTCCATCTTATGCTGCCTTGAGCAGGTGAGGTTGGACTGTACAGTTTCCAGAAGTCCCTTCCAACCTCAACTATTCCATGATTTTGCAATTGTGATACATTTAGCAGTTAAGGTAAATTCATAGCAACTGAGAGCAGGAATATCAGACAGAGTGTTTGGAGGCATCTTAAAGCGTCTCCAGATGCCCAGTTTTCTGGGTGTCAGTCAATGTTAGGCTGCAGATTCAGACTGCCTGTGTTTCCTTCAGACTTCTAAAGACAATGTTCCCTAATTGTTTGCCATGACTTACAGTGTGCCTGACAATAAAGTCTGTATCAAAGTAAGGGACAGAGAAAAGGAGACCCCAAGAAGCCTGAAGTGGAATCCAGAATCTACATTGGAAAGCACTGCAAGACAGTTCCTACAGTCTCAGCTTGTACAGCCCAACAGAATCAACCTCTTCTTAGTAAAGTAAAACATAGGGCAAAGCTGTAATTAACCTTCACAGAAAAAGCCTGAACAAAGGTAAAGGTAAAGACACCTCTCCCCATTTTTTAACCTGAAAAGAGGTTTCTTGTACCCATCTGCGCTGATCAACACAAAGAATAGGAACTTAATTGAAATTAGAGGGGATGGACATCACTGCCAAAGCGACTCCTCTGTCAGATGTCAAAGGAAAATGGGCTCGGTATTACTTTATTAGCTCTGTTCAGATTTCTGCACTTACGCAAAATCACATACAGTGGATGTTCCAAAAGATAAACTGTGATACCGCCTTCTCTAACATACAGCCTTGCCCACTATCCTTTGACCATATACCCAGAAATAAATCTGAAATTAATTTACTTAAACTATGTGTTTGACCTGTGTCTAACACTCCCTACAGCACTTTTTTTCAGACTGATTTCTACAGAAAAGAAACTAGGTTTTTACTGATGAAACATTGGGTACACAAACAAAATAATAGCAACCAATCTTAAGGGGAAAAAACCCCAACAAATACACAAGTACAAATACTGTAATCACATTGAAAAAGATTTCTGAAGTTTAATTAAATTGTATGATACAAGTCAATCTAGGAGAATCCCAGACCTACAATTTTTTGACTGTGGATGCAACACAACAGCTTTATATTTTCCTTAAAGCCATTTTCATAACTCTTTAAATACCTTAGTTATAACACATGCACATATTTAATGAAGAATGAAGTAATTTAATAGTGACTGTTGTACAAACACTCTTGGAAGTTATAAACAAAGACTTCATAGTTAGTTACTTTGGCCACACAACTACAAACACCACAAAATGGATTTCAAAATGTGTACAACGCCTATTAAATTACCAGCTGTGCATATGGCTCTATTTAAATACCAAATATACTGCTGAGGCTATCTAGAAAAGGTTTAAGAAGGTATGCACCTAATTTATATTCCTAACTACATTTAAAACTTTGGTGACATAAAGAAGGTTGTACCTAGTAAAAAACTTATGCTACAGATTTGTAGTTACTATATAAAAACCCAACAATTTGTTGCAAAACATCCAGAAGCAAATTATTGTATAAATGAGAGAAATACAAGCTTCAGCCATGAGTTTTTCACTTTTACTTGTTTATCGTCAAACAAAGCCCCAACAGGTAAGAACTGCAGCCAGTTTACAGTTACTGGGAAAAGGTGGCACTTATTTTAAATTAAAAAGTAACTTTAACACAACTTTGTAGAACTTAGCAACAAATTCCACCTCTGCTATGTCTCTTCAACAGAACACGTTTCCAAAACCACCAATATGGTACATAGTATGGCTCTTCCTCTCTTCTTTTGCTAACTATTGTATTAGAAATAGTCCTACATTCCTGGCAGAACAGGATGCCTTTACTTCATGACTTCTTGCAGAAGTGTTTTTTATGCCTATCCTGAACTCCCATTAAAGCCCCAAAATGCATCTCTCAAGAAGCAAAGTGAGTATGTTCAGGTATTATATCTATGTTTGCACTATCAGCTTGAGATGTTTCCAAAGCACCGAGAAAAATGGAAACAACTGGCAGCTGCTTTCTCTCCCAGCTATCACTTTACCACTGACAAAGCTTCAAGCTCCTCCTGCACATTTGCCCAAATATTGGCATCTGCTGGGATGGCCATGTTACCCAGCCAGGTAGCCCTGGTCTCTGTGGAACTGTAGGTAATTTCCATCCCTTTGAAGATCACAGTCCAGGCAGTATCCACGTTACTGTCCCACGGGTGATTTACCATTTATGTGCTGCTGTCTGCCATGGTATCTGAAGGAAAGAGCACGGTAGTGGGGACCAACTATAGCCCAAAATTAGTTGTCATCAGGGCATTTTGTGACTTAACCTCCATGGACCATGAGTAGTCTCAGGTTGTTAGCTGTGCCCAGTATAGTGACCTGTCCAATGATGGCAACATGAACCGTACTGGTCTCAATGCATTTTTTTTTCATGATTATATAGATAGCTTTAAAGAAGAATGTCTTACCTTGGCGTATAAAAGTTTGGCTGGTATCTAGTAATATATCACAGCCTTCTACTATTGTCCTTTCTATGGCTAGATTCTTCCGGATGTTTTCTGTGTCACTCACTTCATCATGCATCACCCTGTTACACAAAATGCAAAATGCACTTTAAATTCCCTGAAATGTATTTGGCACCTGTTGTACCTGTTTTCATTTTCACAGTACAGGCACAGGAGGTAGCTGATACCCTTTGCCACCTGCTACAAAACAGATACACACATGCTGTACATGATCACTCTAGAACAAGTTTCTTGCCTTTTCCCCTTCCCTTTCAAAACACTCTTGCAATCATTTCATTTTTTCAGCAGTGGAAGCAATTTTGCCAGACTTGTTTTTTGACTATTCCTAAACACATCTAACAGATGCCACACAGCTAGAAACTCGTCACAGCTGACAGAACAGTACTTCTTGATCTGTAATAGACTAGGATGTCACAAACCTGGAAATGTTTCCTAGCTTTTTGTACTGGTTATTACTAATTGTAGAATCAGAGAATCACAGAGGGGTTTGGGTTGGAAGGGACCTTACAGACCATCTAGTTCCAACTCCCTGCCATGGGCAGGGACACCTTCCACTAGATCAGGTTGCTCAAAGCCTCATCCAGCCTGGCCTTGAACACTTTCAGGGATGCGGCCTCCACAATCCCTGCCCCTTGACTTCAGGTTCCCCTTCTGCTGTGCTTCAGTTTACATCTGAATGTATCATTCACTTCCTCCTTGCTTCCTATAACAACCACAGCCTTGATGTCTCACTGCTTACATGCTTCCACTTTTAAAAATACAGATTTTTCTTTTTTGGCTGAAACCAACCCAGAAGTTTATGTGGTGTTGTGATGTATAGTATTTTCCTGAACTGGATTGCACTATCTGAAAGCTCCTCCGCCCTCAGAACTGCATTAAAGGGATGGAAATGGGTCACAGAGTTTTATATTTATGGTCCACACTGCCTGTCTTGTGAGCAGAGGAGGATCAATCACTCTCAGTCTCCAATTCTGAATGTTAGTGACAAATTAGTTGGATCAGCAATGAACTTTGACTTACGAGATGAAGCTAAGTCAAAGTTGATTGATCTGCTTGTGCACCTAACCCTGGGCTGAGAAATTCTCTGCTTTGCTTGAGTGGAAAGAAGACATTACTTCTTTCTGTTTCAGATGGCCTCAGAACAGGGAAGAAGATGCTGAACACTGCAGGAGTCAAACCCAGAAATTTCTGTCAAAGATGTTGCCTGCCCAGCTCTTTAAGAAGTCAGAGCTCAAAGAGGTGGCAAAACACGACCTGACTCAAAGATACAGCAGGACTAAAGGAAAAAATAGTAAGCTCTAAAATTAATGGGTAGTTTGCATGAGGTACTAACTTTGCCTTATCAGGAAAAGAAAACTGAGCAGTCAAGCCCATGCAATTAACAAAAGCTATAAAGCGATTCCTCTTTTACAACTAAATATTCTCCAAGTCAGTCTTTGGTGAATATTCCAGATATGCAAGATATATCCTGGAGTTCATGCAGCATTTCTATGTCCACAGCAGAAAACTGTGTTTCCCAAAGATAACAACCTGATTTCTTACTAGGCTGATGGAAAGGAACACCTGAGCATGGTCTGGGAGTTCAGGATAAAGCTTCATTTTGCAGTTTTCTGCACGGAGCTCCAGTTCTCAAAATGTTCCAGTTCTCTAAATGTTCCTTTTTTTGAAGCATATGTGAAAATCGGTTATCTCATTAATGCCCATAAACTGTAACACAGATTGAGAAATTGGTACTTCTCAAGACCCTTATGGATTCCCATTGTCACAGAGCATCAGAAATGCCCTTTTCCTTTAAATCTTTAAAAAAAAAAAAAATTTCTCTATGTAAAGAAAATTGCTTTGCTCATAACCCAGGGTTAGGTTGTTCCTATAGCAACTCCTCTTCTCCCCTACCCAAAATACAAGAAGACAGTTACAGATTTATGTTAGCAAAAAAAAAAAAAAACCACCAGAAGAGACACAATATTAGGTTGGGGCATTTTGTGGGGGTTTTTCATTTTTTGATCCTTTTCTTTGACAGATTTTTTTAAAGACTAAAACCAAATCAAAATAAAGAAAATAAGATTTTTCATTTCAAAACCTTTGATTCAAGATTATCTAACATTAAGGGAGAAAAATCTTACCTTGAAAGTTCTTCTAGTTTAGATTTAGCAAATTCGAGGCTTTTTCGCTCAACATGTTCATGTGGCGTGTGAGCCAGAAGTTCATGAAGTGTAATAATATATCTAGGAATCTTAAAACAAATTAGGTATAAAATCAGTATATCCTTAAAGGAATAATTCCAATACAGCTTTTTGTTAAATATTAGCCATTACCTTGGTCAGAAAAGTTTTGCAAAGATAGCCTTTTTAAAATTAATATCCACAGATAAATGACTAAACATCCTAAATATGACTACTTCTAAAAACACTTAATACTTTTGGGTAATAGAGAATGCACATACATATGTATGTTTTCAGTTTGAGGAAGCACAAGATCTATTTATTACATTTTAAGGAAAAGATCAGATCAGAGGCAGCCACAAATATGACACTAAATTTCATTGTTTTATGCTGCTATCCGAATGCCAATAGAGAAAACTTTCAAAACACCCTGGGAGATCCATACATACCTTCCCTCAATTTTAATAGGATACATGCATATAAATTTTTTATGACTCTGAAATGCCAGATGACATGTTTGCATTTAGACAAAATTCATACTGCACTAATGGACATTGAAGAATATGCAGTGTTTCACTATTAAAGGCCACAGAGTAGCACAAGGACGCTGATCCATTTATTACTTAAAGCAGTTTCAGGGCTTTTAGTCACAACAAAGTTATAGTGCAGAATATCTTGTCTTTACAGCATAAAAGTTAGTCAGGAAATGGAGACATGGCTGCTTATTGTGCTGAAATGAAAAGTCAGCAGCAATGACATCCTCCATCAAATATGAATAGGACCACATCTCTCTCTTTCTAAGGTCCCATGACCTTGTTCCAGGTCAACAAAAAAAAAATCCCCAAACTTTTTCATATACAAGCTTAAAGCTAAAAAAAAAAAAAAAAGATGTATTGTGCTAATGGCCCTTTAGGCTAATATGAATAATTAGCTCTAACACAGGTGTCAATGAGTCCCCTTTTTTGGTTGGTTTTTTTTACTCTACCTGCTTTGCCAGTAACTGAACAGACTGACGGGGTCCACTATTCTCTAGATCAGTAAAATGTTAGGTTAACTGTAAAGTCACAAAATCATCAGACCAATGTTTCATAGACATCTTAAAGCAGAGGGGAATAATTAATCCAGGGAGATCAAGACAAGATATTGGAAGGACAATGAAGCTTTCAAAACTTCTGCATTTTCATTTTCTAAGACCGGGTCACTGGAAAACAAGGTGGGAGGAAAGTTTCAAAATGTATTCCTAGTGAAATGCTTGTAGCTGTTCTAACTTGCTATACCAGGTATAGTAACCCCCTCTGGACTGCTTCATAATCCTGTAGCAGGCAGAAGTCAAGTAATTGTTTCTCAGCTTTTTTTCCTTTGGCACTATTTCTCATCCCACATTCCCCTTCAACATACATAAGATTCCAAACAGAGATGAATCAGTATAGCTGGAGAAAATATCTCTACAGGCAGGGCTTCAGTACAATGAAATAAATGAACACTAAAGTAATTTGCATGAGTATTTTTAATTAAGCAAGAAGACTCTCCAATCAATCGTAATGTCAGAAACACAAAATGAATCAACCAAACATGAAAAACAAATAGTCACAAAAAAATATACAGAGACTACCTGAAACATGGGGTAAGTAAGGAAAGTTTCCAGCATTCGCCCCTCACATGCTGGGTTGGCTTCATATTGCTTCAAGAGTTTGTCAAAATCTCTGTTTTGCTTACAGTTTGCCAGTACTTGTAGACTATATTGATGATTCCGAACAAATTCTTGATATATGTTCAGCATTGGCAGCAGAATGTCAAATAAGTCAGCTAGAAAAAGTCAAGAAATGCTTTTTTTTTTTTTTTCCCAGCTACCCATCTCTTGAAATATATATTTAAAGAAACTACTATGTTCTATGGAAAGGAATTACTATAATCAGTTCTGTTTTCAATATAGTGAGGTTTTAGAAACATTAAACTCAGTTCTTTTCACCTGCCAAAACATGATTATTCCAAAAATTCAGGGGCCCGTGTATAATCAATGCTTAGGGCAGAGGCTTTGTCATAAGGACTGCAAGACAGTCATTACTGCCCTTGTGGGACTCCAACTCCACCAGAACTCATGGTGTTAGTTCTGGAAATGTATTCCATTCAGAATGGACTTTTAAAAAGTCCTGTCCTTAAAAACAAAAGACCTTGCTGTAATTTCAAAAATAAATATGAAAATTGTACCCCTATAGAAAATATAGTGACTTACCTAGGATTAAGGTAGGCCAATTAGCTATTCTTGCTTTTAAGCCCTGGTGAAATATCTCATGAAGAAACATGATTGTTTCACTGAAAAACAAGTATTTAAACAAACAAAAAAACAATTCAGGTCTTATTTTCTGAATTAACAATTCACAGAGAAACATCTCTTCCCGTTTATTAGCATATTTTGCACTTTACTAGAAAACACATAAGATAGTTATCATTATGGAAATACATGCTTCTTTTTATTCTATTGTTCAAATTTTTTAGTGTAGTATTGCTACAAAATATATAGTGTTTGATGTAGAAAGCATATTCAGTTTTACTCTTTTAAACAAAAGAATCTATTAAAAACCATGTTCCAGTAACGAATAGGTTTTCCAAGAATATCTCTGACAATGCATTCAGCAGTTTAAAAGGATCAGTAAGATGCAGAAAGCCTCAAGCCAGTGGTAGTCATTTATATTCTCGCTTGCTGCTGTTTAAGATCTGAGGCCTTTAATTTTTCTACAATATGAACCTTAATATTGTACTTATTTACTTATTTATATTTCTCACGAGGTCAACAGAAGTAGGGGACATACCAAGTTGTAAGAGAAACCATAAAGACCACAGTGATCATGAATGAGCTATGAAAGGGAAACCTGTCTCGTAACTAAAGGAATACATTCTATTTCTTAGAAGTTTGGGGCAGACTTGGATGCAATCCCAATCCTGTATAAAATTTTAGATGCCTGCTGGCGTATTTGTTCATAGTCATTATGATAGTGTTTGGATGCTTAATGCAAAGAACAATTCTTCTTTGTAGGATATGAAAAGACAGCGAGAGGGAAGGAGGCTCCTTAGGCAGAAAAACAGAAAATAGAAGATTTGACATACTCATCCTCAGGGTCTTATCTGGATCATATGAGGCCACTAAATCCAATTTTGCTCTCTTAAGAGAAAAGAGAACAGGAAAGGTGACAGAAGACTATGAGAACTGCCCCATGAGGCACAATTTCTCCTTTCCTTCCTCTAGGAGAGGAAGAAATAGAATGTAAAGAGGCAAAGAGGTCTAGCTGGTTTCAAACAGCATCACTGGCAGCACCTTGCCTTTTACACCTCAAAACATGGTCTACCTCAGTGACATTACTTACATCAGACAAAAAAAAATTCCAAAGTGCCAGACCTCATTACTGTAAACTGAAGCAGAATGGGAAGAAGCAGTCAGTGAAACACCCAAAAGCAAACAAAACGCCCATACCTGTTGAGGAAAATGCTACTAACATCATCGTGACTGATAGGTGGCTTCTTTGAACTTGCAGCCATCCTTAAGGGCCGCAGAAAACAGTTGACAAGCACATAAAGCTGATGCACATATTCAGATTCGGCCTCCACCATGTTAAAAACTATCTGATTCCTTTTTCTCATACTTTCTGCATGGGGAGAACAAATATAATCTTGGACAATAGTCTTCCATTTTCTTCTACATAACCAGCCCCGCATAAAGCTCTGGACCTACAAATGGACCAAGCAGAAACAAAGAACGGGAAAAAAAGTTACACAACTTATCATAATCCCTTTGTAGAAATAAACCTCTAAATTAAACGCCTCTTTAAAAAAACCAAAATGTCTGTTGCCCTTACTGACATATAATTGCTCCTGATTTTTTTTTTTTAAGTTTCCATTAGTTAATGAAATTCCCACAATCACTTGGTCATATCTGTTGCCAGAAAATTGATTGAAAAGCTATCACATACATATCAAGGTGTCTCTTACTGCATGCTCAAATGCTGTACCTTTGTATACATTTTTCCTATGGGCACAACGATGTTACACATTGTGCAGGGTTTTTAACTCCTTTTGCCTCCCCTTACACTTTTTCTTGTATCCCCAAAGGTATTGTGCAACACCTCCAGGTAAGACATTTCAAGACAGACTTGACATCTTTAGTGACATAATCCTGAAATAGTTGTTAAACTCCATTTGCTCTCTGTTTTGAGTAGATACCACTTACCACATGCATTTAAAGCTAAGTATCAACATACTGCTTACTATCAGACATCTAGGACAGCAACAAAAGGCAGATTTTTGGCATTCTTAAGAAGTATGTTTATGTCACAGAAAAATCTATTTAAGTGTAATATCCACTGAAGTTACAAGTGGATTAGATTACAGAAACATCTACATCTGGTCACAGAAAATTTCAGTATGTCTTTGCACTGTTATTGATGAGAAGATCATTCATCTTGAAAAAGAAATGCAAAATCTCACTGGTCGCAGTTCATTCTGAATACACAACTTTTTAAAAATGGCCTAATTTTCAAATCAATCAAGATGCAGAATGCAGTGAATTATGTACAGAATCGGAGCTCTCATTCTACTAAGAGAGGCATTTCCAGTGTCTATTACACTGTTTAATCTACATGAAAAGGAAAATTTACACAAGAGTACCAGCTCAATGTTGAACATGACTCGGATTGTGTGACCCAGAAACTAAATCCACATACCATAAAGGGTAATACGTAATGTAAGTGACTGAACGCTGTAAGAATAAGGGTGACACATACAGGACCACATCTTCAAGCATGAATTCCATTCATGCCAGTGCATTAGGACTTGCAGGAGTCAGCAATGGGCATAGTTCTGGAGACTGGTTATATTCAGCTTTAAGCAATATTACCAAAAGCTGCACATGTAAATGCCATACAGACTGGGACAATTCTGTCTCTGTGACTAAAAACAGTGGCTACAGTATCCTGGAACAATCACCATCAAACAGATGAGATGACAAACTAAAGCATGACTGCTCTCTGTATTTGCGTTATTTGTATTCCAGCTGCAGTGACAGAATGTAAGTCATTCTCTTGTATCTTTATAAGCATTTTTATAAGAAAGGAGTATAAAATCACTATACACTTGATTCCCAGAAGATACAGCTTATGACTTGATGTCAGTCTTTAAAAGCAGTTGAATACAATGTGCAAGCTTCTTTAAGAAACAGAATATAAGACTTGCAAGTAAAAACGAAAGCTTAAGTAAATGTGGCACCAAAAAGCTGATGTAATTCAAGAGGTTTAAGAAGGGGCAGGGCAAAATGTATCTTGATATTTGAGTGTTCCTAATGAAATAAAAATTGAAGACAAAACTAGACAGACTAAACTACATAAGTACACTCCCATCCCACCCTCCTCCTCTCAAGCATAGAAGACTGCATGTTTACCTTTTTAATTTTTTTAATATCTGGATCCTCATCTTCCTGGTTGCCTTGATAAGGTCGCATTCTTTCTTTTGTTTTATTGAGAGCTATAATCTGACAAAAACAACCATTCATTAAATGCTTTCTGAAATTAATGAAACTCTTAGTTTACAGAACTAACAGAAAACTCTTTTCTCCTTCTTCAAGCCTGTTAAAGCCGCACAAAATGACAAGCCTGTATTTGGTTACAGGGACTTGAACACAGTTTTCTTAAAAGCAAAAAGGCTCTAGATGGAGGACAGACCACAAAAGAGCTGGTTCGCCTCTCAAAACCAAATCAGCCTTTCAGACCTTATCAGCTCAGGACTGCAGCAGCAGTTTTCACATTCAGTGAAATTGAGCAGTCTGGAATAGTCACAACCGAAGACAATGTGTCAGGGATCAAACTCCTCATGTGAAGACAGGTAAGAAGAAACCAACTGATGGGACTCATACTGCAAAACAATGGCATCTTAAAGTCTCTGACAAGGAAGTAATCCAACCAGTTTAACGGTCCTCAATATATCTAAGAAAAATATTTAGGCAAGGGTTCATAGGGGGATCATTACACATTAACCTTAATGGGTTCCATTCTTTCCACCAATATTCCAAAAATATTGAATATTATTGCAAAGTACACAGCAAGATGTTAAAATGCAGAGATTGCATGATGACTCTGGCACATACCTCAGATTTAAGTCTTTCAATTTCTGTGTCTTGATCTTCAAGCTGATGTCGAAGCTGATTGGCTGCGATCTTTTCAGTCTCTACAATCTGGACAAGATGAATGTACTTCTGCATTAACACCTCCCTTTCAATCAGAATATCTGAGTAACTAAAAGGGAAAACATTTAAGTTAGTAAAAATATTCAAATACTCTCTTCCATACCCCACTCACCCCCTAGAATAACCACTACCTCAGTAACAAGAAACCAGCAAAACGATGCTTGTTTGGCTTAATATATAGTGACTAGCTTGATCATAAATCATCCAAACCAATAGCCTTCAATGTCCTTCGTAGACACAGGCACTAGCGCTGCCCACTTTCCTACTACCCAGTTAGCAAGAGCAAGATAATTGCACTGATCTTTTTATGAGCTTCTAATTCTTAGGCTAAGCCAAACAATTCTATTAATTCAATTTATTTTCTTTATTTTATGGGCTGGGTTTTTCCATCTTTTGGGAAGACTTGTGGGGAGCATCTCGCACTCCTTCGGAACTATTTCTAATTCTCTCCACCTGTCAAACCTCTTTATGGAAGAATTCCCACCACAACTGTTATTTTAGTTTGCTAACACCTATTTTATTGTTTAGACCAGTTTGAGATTTCTCAAATATTTGCATTTATTCTGATTAGTAACAGGAACTATGCTATCAGTCTTTTCTTTTACCTCTTGTGTGGCAAATTGCCATTGATTTATATTTTGCTGAAAAAGGACAGAATCCCCCGTGCAATTACATGTCACAGAGCAGTGATGAGCATCATACTGTTGACAACGTGAGGTAAAGGAGAAACCAGCTTCTTCCTATGCAACACCTTCATCAGACTGTTACCTCACCTGATTAAGTCTCTCTCA
Organism: Eurypyga helias; assembly: GCF_000690775.1. NCBI lineage: Eukaryota > Metazoa > Chordata > Aves > Eurypygiformes > Eurypygidae > Eurypyga > Eurypyga helias. The sequence goes on from NW_010234462.1 coordinate 17,140, forward strand.
CATGGATAATTTAAATATGCAGAAAAAGCAGAGTCCTACATAGTGCTTGTTTGTGGGCCTTGGTTCAGCAAAATCTACAGGCATATATTGCCTCCTTACCTAGGTTTCAGGAAGCTTGTTCCTTTGAGAATGAAAGAATTTTACAAGACAAAGACCCAATTGCACAAAATATGGCAGAACGAAGTCCTAAATCTTTAACAAGGGATCTCCTACTATTTCATGACCTATCACTGAAAATGCTGGTTATTGTACCTTTTTCCACTGTCAAGATATCTCAGGATTTGACAGAAAGAATTTCTAGATTGAACATCTTTTCCTTCTAAATTTCTTTCTACTTGTTACAGCACTTAAAAAAAACCAGCAAATGCTATTAAATACAGTGAGGCTTTTAAAAATGTAATAATGTGCATCCTCTCCAGTTAACCATTTTTTAAATCTGTGTTTACTGCCAGTTCAATCAGTATTAGTGCAGTTATATACTGGGGAGGGAGGGGGGTGGGTGGCACACAATACTGAGTACAGCTTTTAAATTCAACACCTAACCCGGAAAGAAAGCTTAAACTTAAAATAATTAGAATGAGTTCCCACAGCTATCATAAAGCAAAAGTTTTTCTTCCTTCAATAGATTACAAAAAGAAGAAGTAGTTCATTTAATTCCATTGCATTTATTTTTATATTTTAATGACTGCAGTAGTAAACAACAAATGGCAAAAAATATTAAAAGTTAGAACATCTCTTCTAAGAAGTAAAACAACATATTTAAAAAAATAATACACGAAGAAATCCATGTATCTTAACTGCAGAATAAACAGTAATAAGGTATTAGATTTTGTTCTTTATAATTGTTAATAGTCTTCCTTTTTGTTTTGTAAGAATTCTTTTTCTTCAGAAACCATAGTACTTAATCTCTTTGCACCCTAGAAGGCATTTGCATGTGCTAAAAAGTGAGTTAGAAACACATCATCTTAGGAAGATGAAAACATGTGTAACATATGTAAGAAAATGCATTCCTTAGTGCCTGCAGCAGCACCTTGATTTACATTTAATATGAAGAGTATCCTTTTCTGCCTAAAACCAGATCCACGTAGGTGACAAAATCTTTTTTTCTATTGATCCTTTTGAAAATTTTCTTAACTTTTGCTACCAAATGTTTCTGGTACAAAATTTGACATATTTGGCTTTGCTTTTGTTCAGGACCGAGGAAAATAGTAGGACATAGAATCACAAAGGGCAAACAGCAGCTGCAGTCAAAGCTGATGTAAGAGTCAGGATACTATTATATACAATATTTTTCTTCCACGTTTTATTTTTATTTTTCTCCTTTAGGGGAAGAAACTTCATCTAGATTTTTCAGCTTCTTTAAATGCATTAAGCCAGACTTTTACAGCCTTCTTTACTAAGGAAAAAGAACTTTGATCTGAAAGATTGAAAAGTGTTTGTTCTTTTGAGATGTACATAGGGTATTATGCCTGGTTAGTGGCTTTGCTGTCTAAAACATCAGTCTCGGCCTGGAAACCAAACTTTTCCTTCACACCCATAATTAGCAGTAAGAAGAGGAATTAATTAGAAAAGCCTATGTATACCTACAGTAACTTAGAATTGGCTATCCATTTCCCTTCTCAGAACTGCTACTTGCTCTAGGAAAGGAATATCATAGGATTTTGGAATAACCTTCTCATACTTCCAACAGCCAACTCGCTGTATGTATTAGTTACATGCCTGAAGTGCTAACCTGTATGTCCAGCATAATGCCAGGAGCCTTCCAAGAGGGCAGGCTTTCAATACTGAATAGATCACACATGTATACAAAATCCCTTGTTAAAGAAAATTGTACCTGAGTGTTCAAATGTCAAAGAAAGATTAAAAACTCGTGTAAAAACTTGTAAGCAGCCAGCCTTGATCTCGTTCTATGGCTTGGATATCATTTAATACAAAGAAGCAATTGCTGCAAACCACAGCTTTCTATGAATTTGTATTATCATTTTGTTGAGAGCAGCAATTCTATAAACCTATAATAACATATAGTAAGACTCAAAGACAGACCATCCTGGAAACTGAGGCTATACTATTTCCTACTATGGTCTGTAGAGACAGGACTCAAAATGGGTATTTCAAGAACATTGAGCTCTGACTGACCACTACTTACTACACGGAGACAGAAAGAAATGAAGAAAGTCCTGAGAAAAATGATGCATCATTTACACCCTGCGAGAGCTGACACGTTCAGAAAATGTAGGAAAACTGGAGAAAGTTTAACCTCATTATTAAGGTCTCCTTGTTGTGGTAGCAGACCCAGACAAAGCCTCCAGTAGTGCTACTGGCAAATAAACTGATTTTTGTACTGAATTCAAACCAGAGCTGTGGTTCATTGGATCACTCTAGGCTAATTGTACTAAAGCTGCTCAGGCAGCTGATATCACCAGGCATTGGACCTGGACAGAACTATTTATGGTCATATCAAATCACCCTTTTGAAATGCAAAATGCACAACATAATCAGCTCTTTATGAAAACCAAGCAATACTGCTCTGGGGCCTGGAATGCAAAAGAAATTGCCTGCATCTGTCCATAATGACCATTTTCAAGCAGTTCTAGGACTCCTTAACAGAGGAGAAATAGCCTCCAGACAAGTTCTGAAGTCTAATGGCACACTAACAGCCACACTACGGTTGGAAACAGTAAAAGTTGCAATAGGACTTAGGCAAGTCATCCCTATGACTCTAACCAAGGTGACCTGGGACACCACCTGTACACAAGTGCCATTAACCTTTAATGAACTGCATGATATGGGATATCAAAGGACATTTGTGGCTGCGAGGGTTACAGGGCTGAGACTTATCACAAGACAGAAAATTAAGATGGCCTTTCAGACATGTATGGAGAACTGTTTAGAAAGGCTGTCAAAGAGGTGTCTTCCAGTCAAATGGGTGGGAGATTGCACTTGGACTGGTAACAACTACAGCGACCACGACTGGAGGGTGGGTGAGTGGGTGTAGGACTGTGTGGTACATGAGGAAGAACAACAAGTCCACACCCCAAATGGCTCATGATTTCTAGTACAAGATTTTTTTAAAAGAGACAGGGAAATAAAAACTGTAATCCAAACTCTTTTGGATGGGTGGAGCGAACAAGCACAGAGGGTTTTGTCCACCCAAACCATGACAGCTGGGGAATGCCTTACTCTAGGACCAGAAATGTGTGGGGAGGGGAATGCTACCCTCTTATGTGAGAATGAGACAACCCTGAAAACACATCTCATTAATCAACATGTTACTCATCAGACTCACAACTAGTACTAAAAGCAGCTGTTTCAATTGTCCTAGCAATCCTTTATCCAGGAAAATCTGACTATAGGAATTCATCTACAAACAAACTGGAGCAGACAGGCACCTTACCCTCTTATGCAAAACTGGGACAGAATTCAACAGCAGCTATGAAGCCCAGACCAAATACAATGGAAGGGACACTTTGCTGCACACGCTGAGGCTTCACAGAGCTGTTACAAACCTGCAGCTACTATCTCCAGAGTGTGACTTGGGGGGATTTCAAATGTTCCCTTAAAAAACAGGTACCACACCAATCATCTACACAGCCATAATTACCAGAACAGTCGTGGCTGCTTTTGAAGTTTTGTATCTAAGCTTTTTAAAGTGCTATCTGACACAACCTCCAAGTTGTCTTAGGGGTCTTAATAAGTCCTTTGCAGCAGCACAGAGACATCTGCTCCAGGAACACAGCCCTTCTAGGAGAGAAAACAGATTGCTGTGAAGTGCAGTGCAAGGAGCAGAGGAGAGCGTCACCTCTGCTAGGCAGTGTTAGGGTGCGTGATTAAAGGCCGAGCTTAGCCAACACAAGGAAGCACAGAGGAATGATGGCAGCTGCTGTAACCCAAGTAACCTACTCAAGAGAAATGAGCTCCCTTGACCTGGCCCTTCCAGTTCATGCTGCAGCATGCCAAGACTATCACAAGATCAACCCAAGAAAGTCCCATCTCCCCAAACAGGAAGGGCCACAATGCCAGGCAGGTAAGTCCCAATAGCCCAGCCAGAGAAACGAGCACCCACACCCAACCTGGGTCCTCCCAAGGCTATGAGAGGGAGTCAGTTCAGAGAAAGGGTTACCAATAGTAGGGCTGTGAAACACACTGTGGGATACAGGGAAGTGCATTTGGGGATTGTACAAGGCTTGTTATGGGATGTTTAAAGGAGGAACCAAAGGCAGGGAAAGGGAGGAATCAAAGCCAGCTGTGTTTGTATGTACACATGTGTGTTTCTCTGAGTTGAAAATACAAGCCAGGCTCACTTCTGGTTCAACCTGGGTATAAGGAGTAGCAACAACCTCAACTCTATCAAGCTACCAGCTCTGGCAACCTTCAGCACGTTGTTCTGTGCATTTGGCAAGACATTATTTGGAAGGCAGATATGAGATTGCTTTGCCCATATTTTGAACGTTACTCAAGTTCTCTCTGCCTCATTCCCAGCCAGCTGGAAACTACAAAATCGTGGTTATTATCACACCAAGCCTCAACTAATACAGCTTCTCCAACAGCAAGGCATTGGTAACAAGGCAATTGCTCTGAGCTTCCAGGCAGCTCTGAGCTACCATACTGAGCCTACAACTGCCTGCAAAATACTGTGTAAAACACCCTGCATTCGCAAGCAAAGCATGCCAACAAATCTGAGAGCAAGCTTTTTTTTTTTTAAATTGCTGGTTTAGAGGGCAGCATTTTCTCATACGCTTTAAACAGTGACTAGCCGATTGCACTCCCACTTCCCCCTGTATAGCACTCATGCTCTCCCATATCCCAAACATGCACTTCCTTCTCCCTTGTGCCGTGAGCACAGGTGTGTTGTGTGGATGTTTGGTGAACAGAGCTGGAGGAATGAGACAGATTAAAACTAAGCTGGCAAAAAATAAACAAAATATAATGCCTTATGCAGGACTAAAGCATATATGAAACTACAGCTTAAAGCACTTAAATTAAGACTTTCCAATAAGGTAAAGTAGAAGAGACCAAGAAATTTGATGAGTACATATTTTAAAAAAAGCATAAAAGTTTTTGAGTTAAATGCAAAAAAAGCCCAAAACTTAAACCACTGAAGAGATTGTAAGAGACGGTGAAAAGTCCGCCTCACTGTATCGGGGTGAAACAAATTTTTTCATAAGACACTGAGTTCTGTAACAAAGTCCAAAACAGGACATGCACTCACTGACAGAGGATTTAGGAATTGCCAAGATTAAATCCTCCAGCCCAGAAATGTAACATGGAAGATGCCAACCTTAGTTTGCCACCCCAGATTTCTGAGAACTCAAAACACCCAGAATTCAAACAGAATAGGAAGAGATGAAAAGTAGGTATGCATGGGGAACTTACAATGGAGTCCCACTATGATATACTGAATTGCATCCCCCATTGCAAGCTCACAACCCAGCCAATCTCTCTCAAATGACAAGAGGGCACTACGCACATGAGCAGTGCAGCATTTAGCCACAGAGTGCAAGAGCCTGTCAGCAATCAAAGAGGGTGCATGGTAATCCCCAAATGATAAGCAGTATCATCCCACTCACAGTGAAATCTTCCAAAACAAAATGGACAATGCCACAGCAGAAAATCTTTTAATTATGAATTTGTAACCAAATAAAAACCCTATTTATCCAGAGTGGGACATGGGGTGTAGTGAGATTATAACTGCTATTTTTTCAACAGTCCATTTATAACTTGCAAAATAAATAAAACAGGGAAGATATTTTGATGGCTGCAAACATGTACTTGGCAAAAAGTCACAAAAAACAATCCAAAATTAGATTTTTGTATACGTCAATCTAAGGGGGGAAAAAAAAAAAAACCAAAAACCCTACTTTGTCTTCGCTAAAACATGGATTACCATAGCTACTTATGAGGATGAGACCCTCTGGAAAGCAATTAAATATTTCGATTTTACAAATGCCAGCATATTCACACAGAACAACCTGTTCCCAGGACCATTTTCAATTTAACGGTAGGGGAGAATGCACTCAATAATTCTTAGAACTTTTACCTAAGACATTAAAAGTATCTTCAGAGGGTTACACAAAATGTCATTTAACAATACCAAACAAAGACTTGAGAAAAGGGTGAGAAATGTCTTAGGGTAGCCTCAAATGAACAGTGACACTGAAGAAGTTGCTAAAGCTTGTCTGATTTGTCAAAATACAGACTCAAAGAAGAAAGTCTAACTCATGATGCAGGCAAAATTTAATCCCTGAAACAAATCTGGTTTATTTCATTTAATGGAGCTGGCAAGAAAATTCTTATGCAACAGTCTAAAACCATTATTTTCACTTCTTTGTTATATATATCTTTGGTAAAAAACACAATCGTTAAGTAACTAATTGCGCAGCTCCAAGTTCTTTTGCTAAACACAATATGAAGCAAATAAAAGCAGTTTCCACTGAAGCAGGAAAACAACAGAGCAATGAGGTAACCACAATAGTATATAACACTTCACGTTTAGCACGTAAATTTCAGAATTATTTTTGTCAGTTGCTGATATTTTGTGCAAGAGAAGAATACTAGAACAAGAAAAGCTACGTCTATGTCCCTTGAAAATTTCCCAAATAGAGATCTATGCAAAAAGGGAGATTAAGAAACTCCCCAAATGACATAGGGCCTTGAGAATATCCCTCACAGTGGTGTCCAATGTTTCATATTATTAGGACTGTCATTTCAGATAGGCACAAATAAAGGGAGAAAATGTCAGATAGCAAAAGGGACAGAGATATAAAGACTGATCTTGCTTACGACAAAGATCCGGTCGTCTTCTGAAGACTGCAGTGATAACTTTCTTGTGGACTCAAAATTCCATCACTCCCACCTTGAACCTCACGACAAACTCCTCCTTAGCAAGTTTAAAGTGTCAATATTTTCAAGTGTATGTTGTTTAACATCGGCTTAATTTTCTGACAAGTTCTGCCTTGAAAATTCATGAGTGATACATTTATAGACTGAACTACCCAGAGAGGCATTTTAACTCTTCTTGCTTACATGCCTTTTAGCAGACAATGGACAAGAAGAAAATTATTCTGAGAACAGGGAACTGTGGGATTCTGCTTCCCCTGAATGGCAACACAGGACAAAATGTCAGGAGCCTTTCTTAGCTTGCTTGCAGTTGTACTCCCCAAAAGAAACTGACCCAGGCCCAGAAACAAGGTGAGGAACTCCCTCTTTTCCTCCTCCCTCAGAGATACAGGACTGCCCGCTGGTGGTCACACTCTCCTGGCACGGACTGAGAGTTCAGAGCCTCACAGTTTCTCAAATCCTGAAATAATCTGACCACTGGGAGGGCTGCCATGGTAAGTGTGGTTCACCTAACACCACAGCCCAGCAGGTGCTTTCCAAGAAAGGACACAACCCCATTCAGGTAGGTACCAACCCTAAGAAAGGGATGCAGATCCAAAGACTGGATACTCAGACAACACAAGACCTAGAGCTCAGGTCCTCTTTTCACAAGTTCTAAATTAGAAGCTACTAGCCTGGTGGTGTTAATCTTTAGTTATAAAGCAAAATCACTTCTGTTTACATGGCTCATGTCCTAAGCAACTCAGAAACTGCCTGGTTCCTTGTGTGTTACCATGGCACTGTAGATTAGCTGAGGTGAGTGTCTGTGAGAAGGGGCTGAAGAAAGTGCATTCCAGCAACACTGCCTCCGCACCCATTTCCCAAGCCTTCAGTTAGATGACTTTCATTTAGTTTATACTGTAAACCTTGCCCATTTGCCACGCAGACCTTTTCTCAGGGAAATATTACCGCATGGCTGGAAGTCCTACCCATGTTCATTTTCACAAGACAAATTGTTGTTCAGGAAAACAACAATTCAGGACAAAAACAATTTCATTTTGACGATGAAATTTTATTTGTTGCAATTTATCATGGTAATGGTTTGACCTCCACTTTCTTACATTTATTTCCATATAAAAGCTTTTTACTCATTTGGCATATCACTTATTTCTTCATTCCTGTAACACACCACCTTGGTTACAGGACCAAAGTTACACACCTCTAACAGAGGACTAATCCTAAGGATTGTTTCCAATAAAAGAATATTCTTCTTGAACTGATCTCAATTAGAACACAATCACTCATGAATGATAAAATACAGTGATATAAGCATGAATAATAAAGTCATTTTTCCTGTAATTTACCGATGAATTGCAAGCAACACAGGCACTGTAACATTTCTGTTTAGAGTATGAATTTAGATTTTCAAATTATTAACAATTCATTTACAATAAAATGGATCTGAGGATTAAAAATCCTCATATTTTCATACCTAGCTTGGTGAATAGCTTCTACCCATTCATCTCCATCAACTTCATCCTCACAACGGAGCTCCAGTGGCTTCTGCCCTTCATGGCCAAAAAGAACAGTAAAGTAATGCTGCAAATTAGAAGAAGAAAAAAAAGTGTTCAGAAACCATTTAAGATAAAATAGATATATAAAATTTATTTTTAAAAATCTGACTTTTTAAACACAGCACAAAGCACTGCCAGACTAGGAAGATGTGTTTTAAGCTATTAGTCATGAAACATGTATTGAAGTTGAAACTATATCCTTAACCTATTCCCTTGTGTATCAAGGTAATAGCTTTCATGATACTTATCGTAAGTTATTGTTCTTAAGCTCCCACATACAAGACAACAGAATATAATTCCCTAAGCAGCTTCTACAGTCGAATACAATAGTGTGACTAGAGTGGGGTGTCTGTAGTTCTTTCTCCCTTGCATTTTTTCTAAGATTTTTCTTAGATGCCACCACAAATCTGGTACTGCCACCACTTCCTCAAAACAATACAGAAACACGAGAAGTGTCATATTCTTTGATGGCATTTCTTACATGAAGGATTATCCCTTGGTATATTCCACAGAACACAGAATTTCAGGAAAGTTTTTGCTACTTTCAGAATGTAGTAATAATAGTAATACCTAGTAAGGAGGGGCAAACCCCCCCAGTCACGTACCTCAAAAGCCATTTCACAAGGTTGGTCATTTACAACCTTATCATTCATAGCTTGCATGCTAACAGCCAGACAGCAAACAGAACTCTACTCATTTAGATGAAAATAGCTAGGAAAATATTCTACCTAA